>NC_092872.1:204101530-204401530 GCF_028372415.1 Notamacropus eugenii
ACATATATACAATGACCCAATTTAGTGTAAAGTAGCCTTTGATGGTATCTGTTTAATTTTAATTTAAATAATGTAACAATTGTCTGGGGGTGATCCATCCTTTAATGTAGTCACATCTGAAGTTTTGTTTTTGTTTTTTTGTTTTTTTTAATATCAGCAATGTAAACTTAAGTTTCAGGTTATCTAATCTGGTGAAGGAAAGGGTGAGTCAGTCTGTTTCTCACCTCTACACAGGTGAGAAGCCTTTTCCATTGAAATATGGTGAGATTGGAAGGGGTTGATGAAATTTTAAGAGAGAAGACATAAAGAGAGAAGTTGAGAGAAGAGAGGCAAGGAGGGGGAGGGAAAAAAGGGAAAGAAAAGAGAATAAAGAGATGAGGGAAGACAAGCAGAATGAGAGGAGAAGTGAAAAGGAGGAGAAGAAAAGGAAGTAAAGGGAGAAAAGATCAGAGAGAAGAGAAATAGGAGAGAAGAGAAAAGGAAGGGAGGGGAGGAGGAAGGAGAGTAGGATAGGGGACAGTAGAGGAGAGGAGAAGAGAGAAAGAGAGAGGAGGGAAGTGAAAGGGAGAGGAGGGGAGAGGAGGAGAGAGGAGATGAGGGGAAGGAGGAAGAGAGGAGAGCAGGGGATAAGAACTGCCAATGGGTGAGAACTTAGGTGGAGTCTGGCTGTGGGGGCCCTGAGCCTGAGCCCGAGCCCAGCCCGAATGAAGGACGATTTCCTAAATTGTATTTCAGTGCGGGGTCTTTCCGGGTTAATGAGCTGACATCATGATTAAAGCTGACCATTTGTAATGTGTCTCGACCCCGCCGCAGAGCCTTGAAAAGGTTAATGTGGTAAAACAGGACAGCACCTGCCCCTCACTGGCCAAAGTCTGGCCTGCACAGACCCCCCAAACCTTCATCTCTTCCCCTCCTGCTTCCCTTTCCCAACTCCTAATCAATTAGTCCATTAATGAGTCTATCAAGGAGTTAAGTAGTTAAAGATTATGCCTCTGGTCCAGGCAGCCATCGTCATTTCACTCTGGTAATTATATTATAAGTACTTTATTCAATATCCCAGGCATAACATGGTGGATGGAGTTAATGAAAATGTCATTTTAAAACGTCTTGACATTTGTCTGTATTGATTTGTATTTTTCTCCCCACCCTTGATTTGATTTGGGGGAGTAGGGAGAGTTGTTGGGGAGGTGGTGGAGAGGGAGAGAATCACATTTTTATTAAAAAAACGACAGGCACTGGTTGGTTTCTACTTGGTTGACTAAGTGATCAGATTCTTGCAAATCTCCCTTCTTGCTCATGGAAGGAATGCACATGGTATTCTGATGTTTTCTCTCACTGTCATATTAAAAAAGTAACTCTCCTCCATGGGCCTCAGTTTCTCCTCAGTAAAATGAGAGTGTTGAGCTGAATGATCTCTATTCTAAAACTATGGTTCCTTAAGTTGAATTGGGCAGCTAGTGTTACTGAGCACAGAGGGAGGAAGGGCCTGAAGGAAAATGTTACTGGGATCCTAGGGCACATCTGGAATCTTCTGGGAATGATGCAGGTAGCTGCAGGGTTTGCTCTCTGCAACCCTCACTTCTCTATTTCTCAGAAAATTCTTACAAAACTGAAATGCCCTATCAGATCTATTGCTGGTCACTGGGGTGGTGCGAATGTGGCTTGAAATTGGCCTTGCATATTACAGAGGTGAAGTGAATTCACAGTAGAACAGAGTCTCTTTAGAGAGTGTCTTGTCAACCCCGCTCATTTTATAAAGGAAAACACTGAGTTCAAGAGATGGGAAGTCAGAGCCAGGACAAGTCATATCTGGTTCACAGGAAAAAACTGAGCCTTTGCTGTTACACACTTAATTTATATACATTCATAGGATTTAAAACTGGAGAAGACTTTGGAGGTCATCTAGTTCAACTCCCTCATTTTATCAAGAATGAAAACAAGGCCCCAAAACAGAAAACAGACTCTAAGGCTCACAGGTAGTAAACAGAAAAATTGAGACAAGAATTCAAAGTTTCTTTCTCCACATCCAATGCACATTCCCAGCATATCATACTAACCAGGCCCAGTGCCAATGAAAGTAGAATTTTCTGACTTTAATGTGAGAACAGATTCTAAAGAATAAAACTCCCTCACCCCTACCCCTCCCTAGCAAAAAAAAAGTACACCTGATTTTTCAGCCCACTGTGTTGTGCTTTAGGCAAATAGCTACTGTGTTTACTCTAACAGAAAGAAGTGACTTACCCAAAGTGGCCCAGCTAGTTAAGGACAGAGCTGGAACTAGAGCATTGTTCTGATGTCCAGCTTACTATTCCCAGTTGTCTCCCCCCAACCCCCCTATCTCCCCCCCCCCCCCCCCCGTCCCTTTCTCCTTTCCCTCCACTCCTAACCTATTCCTTTTTTCTCTTCCTATAAAGGGTTCCTAGTGGCCTCACCCAAGTAAATTTCCACTTTGTTTTATGAACCTGCCTAGTTCTCTTTCAAGCTTATTGGGGAAATGCGCTTTTTTTTTAAGAGAGGGCAAGAAAGAGACATTGTAGCCCAAGACCCATGGGAAACTCCCAGAAATATTTATTAAATTTGCTTGGTCTTAGATATACATCACCTTCTGACATTTCAGTGATCATAATGGAAGGAAAGGTCTGAGGAAGATATGAGATGATAATGATAAGGATGGAGTCGGAAAAACGTGGGTTGGAATCTTGCCTCAGCCATTCCCTGTGTGACCTTGATACTGTTAAGGGCATCAAAATAGTCAGTCAACAAACATTTATTAAGGACCTACTTTGGATTAGGCACAGCGATAAACACTGAGGCTACAGAGCAAGGCAAAATAGTCCCTGCCCCCAAAGATCTCATATTCTAGTGGAGATTGACAACTAACAAACAACTATATACATTTGTTGTTATTGTTCACTAGTGTCTGACTCTCCATGATCCCATTTGGGGTTTTCTTGGCAAACATACTGGAATGGTTTGCCATTTCCTTCTCCAGCTCATTTTACAGATGAGGAAACTGAGGCAAACAAGGTTAAGTGACTTGACCAAGGTCACATAGCTAGTAAATGTCTGAGACTGGATTTGAGAAGACTCTAGGGTCAGTGTTCTATTCCTTGTGTCATCTAGCTGCCCTTGCTATATACATATAAGATTTCTATATCTATCTATATATAGATACACACATATGCACATATATACATATATACAAACACATATATTCATATATATATACACATACATATATTCATACACTGATACACACATGCACACACACATATGAAATTGGCAGTAATCTCTGAGGAAGGGCACTTGCATTCAACAGGATGGGTAAAAGTTTCTTGAAGTAAGTAGGATTTAGTTGAGACTTGAAGGAAGATAGGTGGGAGATGACAAGGGGAGAATTCCAGACCTCAGGGACAGCCAGGTGAACAAGAAGGATGTCCTCACTTTCCTTCACCCCAGATATCCAATTCGTTGTCCAATGTTCTCCCTTCTACCTTCACAGCATCTCTCTGATACCTTTCTTCTCTTGGCTCCCATAGCTACAACCTTGGTTTAGGCCTTCATCACTTCTTTAGCTCACTATTTCAAGAACCTTTTAATTGTCTTCTTTTCTCTACTCTTTCCTCACTCCAATCCATCTTCCATTCAGCTCCCAAGGAGAATTTTCTAAAATATAGGAATGATTATGTCACTGCCCTCACCCAGAAAGGAAAAAACAAAAACCTTGAATCTTTTTGGCATTGTTTGTCATTTAGAGCTTCTCAGAACCTGACTCCTTACTACAGCCTTTCCTGCCTTATTATGCTTTCCTCCTCTTCACCCACTCTACATTTTAGCAACACCAGCCTATTTGCAATTCCTCAAATAAGATGCTCTATCTTCCATTCCTCTGGTGCTTTACCCTTTTACCTTCTCTTAGTTTTCCTGCTTTGCTTCAGGTCTTGGCTCAGATCCTCCCTATTTTAGCAGGCCCTTCCTAGTCTCCTCCCCTAATCCCCCAATGCCATTTTTCTCTCTGGTTACTTTACCTTGGCTCATATCTTATATCTATGTAGTTGTTTACATGTTGTCTTCCTATTTGAATGTAAACTGTTTGAGAGAAGGAACTTTTTTTTAACCTTTTATTGAGTACAGTGCCTGGCATATATTAAGAATCCGAAAAATGCTTGTTGACAACCAACCTGGCCTTCTCTCCTCTGCAATTTGAAGGTTTGGATTTCATGATCACTAAAGTCTCTTGAAACTCTAAATTTATTTTACTATGACCTGGGTTCAAGTCCTGCCTCTGATACCCTGGGCAAGTTTTAATATCCCAGTCAACTTTCTAAGAGTATAAATTATACCTTAGGTGCAGAAATGCATTAATAGAGGGAGGTTCCTCACCAGGAATTGACTATATAAATGAAATCACTGGTACGTGTGAAAAAAATGATCATAACACATTCTGTAGAGCTTTACAGTTTTTTAAAGCTAAACTCTGTGAGGCATGTTGTACAATACTGTTATTCTGCCTCAGTATTATTAGGATGGTGTTTTGGAAAAGTTTAAATGCTATATAAATGTGATGTTGGTTTTCAATTTATTGATGTGGAAACTGAGGCTCAGCTAGACTAAGTTGCTTCCCTCTGCCAGTTTCCCAGCTAACAAGTCTCAGAATTGAGACTTGTACTTAGGTAATAGTCAAAGACTTGTTCCAAAGTATACTCAGGTAGCTAGGTCTTTTCCAATGGCATCAGCACAACCCATGTTTTACCTTTTGACACACCTCTAAGGAATGAAACAGCAAGTCCCTTTTATTAGTTCTCCTTGAAGGAGGAACCGTCTCCTCCAAATTCATGATGAAGGACTGATATTTGAGAAGGAAGTGTGGGAAAGGGGTAACTCAAAAGGGCTCAATGAAGAGCATTTTAACATCTTTATCCTCTGCTTCCCTCTCTCCCTGGTTCCCTTCTCCTCAACACACACGCACACACACACACACACACACACACACACACACACACACACACACACACACACACCCTATGCTGGCAGAATTGCTTTCAGATGATCCTGACTTCACTCTGTGGAGAAGGACTAGCATGCGGGGCTGTGAGGTCCCATGGTTTCCCCTCCTCTGGAGGATTACTTTCTTCTCTTCAAGAGTCCTGGTCTAGGATTTTTGGCACCAAAGAAGAGAATTCCCTTTGCCTTCTTAGCAGCTCCCTGTTATCTGGGAGATTTCTCTGGTAAAGGTGGGACAGGTATATTTGCTTAAAAATTGGAAACCCACAATTAGGAACAGTAAGGAAAATGCATAACTAGGGGAAATCTGGAGCAAACTCCCTTTCTAGGCAAAGCCAGGTTTTCCAGTGAAACTCCTAGATTTCTCTTTTTTCTTTTTCTCTCCCACTTTAAATCAAACAAAGAGAAGAGTTTGTTTGCTGGAAGACCTTACAGGCTTCTGCACTCTGGTGGTTCTGAAAAGGGCATGTCGTTGTGAAGGCTGGAGATACCATAGTCCATTTAATGAAATCAGGGATGTTTAATTAAGAGCTAACAGAGCCTGGGGCATCCTCTGGCAGAGGTGATGTCTTGGGTGGGTGGGTGCATCCTGACCTATTCTAACCCAGACTGAGCTAAGAAGCAAACTCTGTTGAGGGTTATCCCAAAATGGAGCAAATTATTTTTAAACACCGAATGTTGCTTATAGAAAGTGCTTAATAAATTATTGTTAAATTGAATTAAATTAATTTCTATTTTCCTTCAAGTTGGAAAGCAAACCTCACCCTAATAGAGTCTGTTTGCAAGTTGTAAAAAGTTGGGATAGGTGTGGGGGTTTAAAACGTTTTTTTTTCCTCTTTATATTTGTAAATGAACAGAGCTGGAAGGAACCTTTAAGATCATCTAGTTCAGCGTTTCATATTGTTTTGTTTAGGAGCTCTTTTGGTAAGTCTGTGAAGTCTATGGACTCCTTTTCAAAATTTTAAATATATAAAATGAAATACAAAGAATTAGAAAGGAAACCAACTATACTGAAATACAGTTATCAAAATAGTAACAAAACAAGTTCACAGACTCTGATTAAGAATCTCTTATCTAGTTCAGCAACTTTTTTTTTTTTTAAATACAGTAGGAAATGGAAATCCAAAGAGCTTCAGAACCATGTTCAAGGTCATACAGCCAGTTAGGAACAGAACTGTGAACCAAAGCCAGGTTTATAAGCTTCCTTCCACATCACATTGCCTCCTTGTCATTAGAATTCAGAAATCATGAGGTTTCTTGAGGAGGTGTTGTTTAAGACGATGACCATGATCTAGTCTGCTCACTCTGTGATCCCCTACTCACAGTTTCCTCTCTTTCTTTTCCTGGGACCCTGAGTTCAGTAGTTGTGCCAACACGGCAGAGAAACACCACAGGAGCTGTAAAGCCCATTGACTTTCAAGTCTTCACCAGGGTCGAAGGTTGGGCAGGGAAAAGGTAAAGGGACTCTGGTTGAGTCATAAACCTGTATACTTGGCCGGGTACTGGGAACTGCTTTCCAAAAGGAAAGAAGGTGAAAAAAAAAACATTTAGAAGATAATAATGTAAAAATTAGCTCACACCCTCCTTTGCTCTCCTTGCTCCAGTTCCTGCTGCTGCCCCAGTTCAGAGCAACCCAAGCTGGCCTTCTGCAGATACATTTCACCCCCTCACCCCATCTCCGCCCCAGAGCCCAAAGATTAGAAAAAGCTGAATAAGGCGGCGCTCAGGACCAAGCAGAAGTGTTCAGCATCCTCTTGGTTCCTATTAGCAACAAGGTTTGGAAACCCGGCTCTTCTGCAACTGAAGGCAAAGGGTCGATTTCTCTGACTCTACCAATTAGTTACAAAGATTCTCCCCATCTTTCTCTGCCTAGGTCCCCAGATGGGAAAGTTGGTAAGGGAAGGATGTGGGGGTACATAGGGGGTCTAGAATTTTTTGAAATTTTCCGGGACTTGCTTGCAACACTGTGATTGGTCGCGATAGATGTAACCTTCATGCAAATGAAGCCGCGACGCCACCCAGCTGCCTGGAAATCAATAGAGACTGGAGAGAAGGGGGCATTCGGACTGGGGCAAGCCCAGGGAAAACGTTCGCTAGCACAGAAACGCAAATAACCACGTTTCCCCCTCCCTGCCCCCTTTTCCTTCACCCACCCCATCCCGGCACAGAAAAAGGCAGCGTTAACCGACTCCCCCGCCCCCACTCTTTCCCCTCTCCCCCTCCCTTCCCTCCCTCCCTTTCTCCCTCCTTCCCTCCAACACCTTCCACCTAGACCATCTCTAAAGGGACTTCTTGATTTCCTGCTATTTCTTATGAACCCAGGATGGGCAGCAAAGAAGACCCTGGCAAATGTTGTCCAGCCACTGCCCCCATCTCCAGCTTCACTATCCAGTCCATCCTGGGCAGCGGGCCTTCTGAGGAGTCCAGGGAGATCCGGGCCAAAGGCGCCGCGGGCTGGGCCACCAGGAAAAGGAGTCTATCGGTATCCTCGGAGGAAGAGGAGGCGGATGACGGCTGGAAACACTCTGGCTGTTACTGCCCCGACTCGCAGGGCCCGAAGGAGTCGGGCCACAAGCACCATCAGCCTCTCACTCTAACTTGTCTCAGTAAGTAGTGCTCTGACGCCGGCTCTCTTCTGCACAGCAGGAAAGGAAGCTGAGCAGTGGGCGCCTCGGAGAGAGGCAGGCAGGATCTTTTCTCTAAGGCTACGGTTGGCCGTTCCCAGGCAGAGTTGGAGGGCGGGGAATTGGTCTCGGCAGCCTTTCTCACTCTTTAACCCTAGCCCTCTCCACCCGTCCTGAGCTCTATGTTCCCACAACCCGAAAGATGGATAGAGAACGAGACAAAAGTGAACCCCGCCGTTGGGGAGTGAATTGTGACATTTCTAGGAGGTTACTTCGAAAGGGGGGCGAAGAAAGAAAGGAGGGTCAGGGCTATAGGATTGACTGGAGGTAAGGGAATGTTCTTCTAGAAACAGTTTTTTTCCCTTTATTTTTTTCCTTTTGGACAATGAACATTTCTTTTTCTACGTTCTGGACAGTCATAGACAAAGCCGGCTGAATTCTTTATAGAAAAAGCTGTGTTGCTTTTCTTCCCTTGGCTCTTTGGAGCGATTAGCAATTTGAGGTGATTGACAAGGGTGCGTTTCAAAGATTGGTCTTTATAATGTCTGTGTGTGAGTATGAGTGTGTGTGTGTCGGGGGGGGTGGGTTGTGAGGAGGCGTTTGTTTTTAGCCTGACTTCTGAACAAACGTTCTACGAAATGCTGATCTAGACAGAGACGCAAGTCTAGTTATCTCAGAAATCTTATTATTATTATCGCTATTAATAAATCCACCAGCCGTCCATCTACCCTGATTGTGGAGTACAGCGGCTACAAATCATTTAACAAAGACAGAACAGAGAGAAGGAATGTCTTTGGGACCAAGAGCCACTGAAAGGAATTGTGTTTATTCTTCGAATTGTCTTGGGTGTCACATCAAAATGTTTCACTAAATGGTTATTTCAAACAAACTAAAAACTTCCCCGGTTCAAGGCCGCGTGTGTTGTGTAGAAGTGAGCGCTAGTAGAGGAGTCTTCCTTAGGAAATCTTCCAACCCCGTAGGCCCATTTTCAATCAATTCCCTGTGCTCCTTGAGGAACTTACAATCGTCATTGTTATTGTATTAAAGGTAACTCAAAGGCCAGCGGAGGAGGCGGATCAGTGAGTTCGGACAGGACGCCTTTCCTTTCCCAACCCCAACAAGACTTTAAGGAAGAGAAAGAGAAACACTTCCACCCCGGGTCACCATCGCCTGGAGCAGAGAGGCCACGAGATTCTGGAGGAGATCGGCAGGCTGGATCCGCCAAGAAGAAGACCCGCACGGTCTTCTCTCGCAGTCAGGTGTATCAGCTGGAGTCTACATTCGATATGAAGCGCTACCTGAGCAGTTCGGAACGTGCTTGCCTTGCTTCCAGCCTACAGCTCACCGAAACGCAGGTGAAGACTTGGTTCCAGAACCGGCGGAACAAATGGAAGAGGCAGCTCTCTGCAGAACTGGAGGCGGCCAACATGGCCCACGCCTCTGCCCAGACTCTGGTGGGGATGCCACTGGTGTTCAGAGACAATTCCCTCCTGCGGGTCCCCGTGCCCCGATCGATAGCTTTCCCGGCCCCTTTGTACTATCCGGGGAGCAACCTGTCAGCCTTACCTCTCTATAATCTGTACAACAAGATTGACTACTGACCAAACTGAACCCCAAAGGACCTGACCGCCCCCTTGTAGATTTCAAACCCTTTCTCCATCCCATTTTTTCTCCTTTGCTATTGAAACAGACTTCTGAAATTGACGCATTTCCCCATTTGTATAGGAATGAAGGCAATGTGCTTCTCTAAATATTAAGAAATACACCATGTGTATTAATTATTTCTTATTTATGGACTCCTTTCCTTATTTTTATTTTATTATTATAGAGTTTTTAAAGGTGCTTTTTAAGGAGAATCGCCTGCTTTCTACCCAACCTAATTTTCTTTTAAAATATTGAGGTTTTCTTTAGGAGGCAAGGGAAGAAATTTCCCTAGTTTGGGAAAAAGAATCTTGTCCAGATCTGCTTCGGCAGAGAAAAAATTGGAAGGGAAAAAAATAAAGATTTTATATACATATATATCTATAGTCTATATATAAACTTGCATATAGATATATAGATATAGATAATGTTTCCAAGCAGGACACTTGTTGACTTTTGCCTATTGTATAGATTCCCTTCCTTGTTCCTCTCATCCGGGAATGAGTAGGTACGAAAGAAGGATTTCAAATCTGTAAATATTTTTAAAAGAAAAAAAGGTGAAGACAAATAAAACACTTTAAACGTCGTTTGCTAACTTTGACTGGTTTGATTCTAAACGTCACCTTCCTCTGTTATGAAACTCTGCTGATTCCCCTTCAGGTCCCCCAACTCCTTTCCTCTCCATCTCCCCACCTAAAGTAATCCCTCTCCGTCTGGAGAGAAGGCAAAGGTCTCCTAAGCAGATATCCTTCAGAGAGTTGGAAAGGGGATATGGATTATAAACTGCTGCGGGACAGGATCAAAAAAGTCAGAAGCGTTATTTTCAACACGTGTGTTGAAGGTGTTCGCAGAGGAGTTAGCTGTTTCATAAATGTAGGGGGTGGGGAGAGTGACGGTGCGTTAAGAGAAACAAAACCTATAATTTTATAAGCGAACCCACACGAAGCCGGGAAAAAAAATGAAGGGAGACAGGGATTTGTGGGCTGAAGGAAGCCAGATCTCGAGCCGTAGGGGGAGCCAGGATGCTAAGGATTGGGCTACAAGACTAGTAACTTCTACTCTGGGACTTGGAAATGGTGGAATTCATTTGAATAATAATAAAAAAAAAGAAAGCTAATTGTCTCTAGCTGAGTTGTTAATTTCCTTTCCAAAGATGGTTTTGTTTTGTCTTGTTTTTAGGGATCAGTTGAGAAGAAGCAGTTTTGCTTAGTGTTGATTTACTCTCCTTTGAGGAGAAGCTGTGACTAAGTTTAGCTTTTCCTTTGCCCAGAGGGTCTCCTTCCCCTTTCCCTATCTTTCTAATCCCCAGTTCCACCCGAAATTGCTGGGCTTTCCACCTCACTGCTCTCTTCCTTTTTCACACACCGCACCTTGATCTTGTAAGCCTTTGAGGATGACCGCGGGAGACCCCTGAGCCTTATAGACGACACTTCTCTAGATGCATACAGAACCGCAGCAAATACCTCGTTGAGTGGCTCAGAATCCTGAGGACTGGCTCAGGGGACGGAAGGGGAGAGGTGGATTTATTTTTTTAATAGTTTACATTGTGTTCTGTTAAATGCCAAGATGACATGCAAAGCTCTCGGCAGCTCGGGTTTAATAGAAATGTGACATGAGAACTGAGGTTGTGATTGATTTTAGAGCCAAGGCTGCAGCTTGGTCTTTCCTCTACAGTAGGGGACACCTGCAGCCTCTGCCTGGGCAGCCCGGGAGTGGGTGATGTGACTGGGGTGGGGGGGAGGGAGGAAGGAAGGAATCGTTGAAACAAAAAGTAAATACTTCAGTGAATGTTATTCAAACCGCAGACACTCGGCGTGTTTTATCACAGCCACCTGTTCCCTTGAGAAGCAGAAAGAGGTCGGGGGTGGGGGGTGGGATATCCTTGAAAATGAGCCCAGCAAACAAGATGGATATTTATACTGGTTTCTTTGCTGCCGAGTGGGTCTAGTTTAAGCAATACTCGGTTGGACCGAGGGAAAAATAGGCCAATGTGACTTGAAGTGTGTGATAATCTGCTCTTTTGGACAGAAAACACAAATGCGAATAAAAGGCCTTTTCGAATTGAAACAAATCAGATCTATCTTCCTGATAAATATGGGACAACTTTATGGAACGATAATATGAAACTATGTAATATTTGTAATATTTAGTTATCTCATGTTCCTTTTCTAGCACAAGCTCAATAGATTCCATCTGACATCCCTTCCCTTAAGTCATAGTTTATTTTCCTCTACAAAATTTTGTAAGATTGTAGACTATATATTTAAGGCTAGAAGAGACCTTAACAGTTTGTGAAGTAGTCCAACTCCTTATTTTAAGAATTCATTCATGAAATGAATCAAAAGGAAGTTTTAAGTGTTGAAAAGTGATGTTATCCAACAATCACAGATCCTGATTTGGGCATTTAATAGTATACTGGAGAATATAAATAGGGACCTTGCACTATACAAAAAAACAAACCTCTGGCTACATTAGGCTTTTCCTTCCTGACTTTTATAGGCCCAAACAAATAAAGATCCAGGAAAATATGGACTTCAGTTTTTCATTTAGATACTCCATCTTATATACAAGCAGCTAACCTCATCATTCTTTACTCACAAAATTAACAGATAAAGAAATTGTGAATATCTCATTGTGTAACTGCAAGATGAGTAAAAGTAAGCAGCCAAGTGGTCCCCAGTTGCTATTTGATGATGCATGATATAACTGCCTAATATTTTAGGGTTTTGAGATTATGAAGGGAACAAGACAAACATTTATATCAATTTATCTTTCCATATCTTTCCCTACCACTCCTTCAAGAAGTAGTTTCTTACTACAGGGAAAGTATAAGGATATCTACACTAATAATAACTAAGCTTTTAAATGTAAGGAACTCTTTAAATTTTCCTCCTCCATTATAATTTTAAACCTTTCACCTAACTATTAATCATGAAACAGGAAGCCCAAGGTAATGCAACAGTGGAACACTGTTGGAATAGCTCTGGGAACACTTGAGTGTTGATCTTACTAAACTTATATAGTTAAGTATTGTCAATTAAAAGCCTAGATTTTTAATAAGTGTTTGGAAATTTTTCTTCAAAATTTTATTATTTCTAGGTTCTCCAGCCATCTGTTTATCAGAATATTTGAATAGTCAAAATAATCTTCCTCTTCCTGGTTCCCAGTTATATTGGAGTTTAAAGGATTTTTAGAGGATTAACATTTCTTAAAGCTAAAGTGAAATTCAGTTGAAACCCCATACTCAGAAATAATTGAATAATCCATATACAGTTTAATGAAATTATGCAGTTGTACCTAAAAAAAAAAGTTATAGTGTCATTCATTCTCAGAATTGCAAAGCAAAGAAAGAGCCAAATAAAGAAAAGTGGTGAAAGGACAAAACATCAGGAAATAGAATGATGTAGTCAGAGACAGTGTGGAGGAAGAGGATTGGAATTTTTTATTCTGCAGTTACCCTCTAGCACACCTGTAGTAATGTAGAGAATCATTCCCTAGATTTTGTTAATAATAATGATAATATTAATAAGGAGAATGACAGTTGGCATATATTGAACTTTGAATTTTAAAAAGCACTGTAATGCATTATCTCATTTTGATCTTCACAACAGTATCATGAAATAGACACTTCACCACTATAATGAATAGAAAGGTTTTTAAATCTATTTATAGCATGAATAGAAAAAAAAGTAAGAGTACCTAACACTGTGTGTTTGAATGTAGTATAAACATTATATTTCATTGAATACTCTCTATCATTTTGACCTCAAACCTTCCCTCCTGCAACAGCTGTTTCTCTGTGCAAGTCTCTGAAATCCTCTGGTCCCCAGCTGAATCTATTTGAAAATAATTGGGTGGGACTGGGTGATTATTAAGAACCCTTTCAGCTGTCAGTCCTATGATCTTCATACTGTCATTTGATTAAGGATTATATAGGGGTTAGGAGGCAGGAGATCTGGGGTAAATTTTCCTCTTACTAGTCCTGTGTCCCTAGAGATCAATTCACTTCATTGAACCTCAGTTTCCTCATCTGTAAAAGCAAAAGATTGAGCTAGATGATGTCTATGATTTGGTTTGGTCTGTGATTCTTATCAATGAAAATAATGAAGCCATCTCCCCAAATCCCTTCCTGAGACACAGAAAAATGGGGAAACCAAGATGGAGATACGGAGGGGAATAAACATGTGTTTGTGGAGACAAATCTTGTTTTTGTTTTTTCATTTTTAAAGAAAATCGATTGACATTACTGGTTGATGTCTTGACTTTCCAGTGATTGGATGTAAGTGAGGCAGAGTTGCACAAAGCCTCACTCTCTTCCAGAGTCATCAAAGTCTAGTGGCAAGACAAAAGTCAGGATCATTGGCCATGGCTTGGGAATGACCATGGCATCTTTGATGTCTGACTAAGCTCTAAGCCAGAGATCAGAAACCTGCAGCCTCTAGGTCCCTTAATAAAAGGATTTGTTCTGTAAAATTTGGATTCAAAGGGCTGCATTTGAGGACCTAGAGGGTCACATGTGGCCTTGAGGCTGAAGGTTCCCTACTCCTGCAGTCTAAACCCTCTGAAGTGCCTGATTTGGCTGCCTTCTCAGCCATTGTAACAGATTGTCCTAATCTGCCCATTCTGCTGGGAGAGGTCTTCACATGCTTAGGGTAAACAGCCCCCTAACTCATCGATGGGTTTGACACCTGTCAGTTACCCTCAACCTGGTTTAGCCCATCTGCTGGGAAGGGTTACTGGGGAGTGCTTGCTGTTCATGTTATAGTTTCTTGGAGGCACAGGTGAGAGTTAGGTGAATCAGGTGGACATCAAAGGAGGATGAGCAGCCCTGAAAAGGGCTTAGCAAGACCTTACACCAAAAGTGCTAGTCCTCCTGGAACACTCCATAAAGAGAAACTAAAAGAAACGGAGACAGATAGACAGACAGATGAAAGGCAGAGGCATAGGAAAAGAGATAGATGGGAAAGGGAAGAGAGAAAATAAAGCAAGTTAGGAGAAGAGAGATTGAGATATTGCTTAAGTCTGAATCTAGTGCAGTATGTTCAGGACAAGGTCCAATGGGATCAAACTAGTTTAATTTAGGTCTGACACAAGAGCTCTGTGAGTTCAGTTTAATGGGGAAGTGAGGACTTCAGGGAATCATGGATAATGCAGACTAAAAAGGAGTTTGTTTCTTAAAATATAGGAATTAGCGGTTTCTCTTCTCTTTATCCGCCCCCACCCCTTCATATATGAACCCAGCAGAATCAAACAAATAATCACCAAACATTTTTTTTTGCATTACGTATCAGGCATTGGGAAGACAGATAAAAATGAAACAGTCCTTGAATTCAAAGAGCTTACATTCTGTCACTAAGATAATGTGCTCATGTGTAAGTATACAAACATGTAAGTGATTTAGGGGAAAGATTGGCACCAGCAGCTGAGGAGATGAGGAAGCACTATGCAGAAGGTGGCACTTGGGCTGAGTTTTAAAGGAAACAAGGGATTCTCAAAGGAGGAGGTGAGGAGGGAGCATATTTCAGGTAAGGGAGCACAGCTAGGGCAAAAGCAAGGATGCTGTAGAAGAGCATTATACTAATTATACTGATGTATAATGAAGCACGAAAGATAGGGTGTAGATAGATTATAAAAGGCTTTCAAAATGTCAGACAGAGGGGTATGCATTTCAGCCTAGAAACAGTAGGGGGAAAACTGGCATTTGTGGAGTGGAAGAATGGCATGGTAAAATCTGTAGTTTAGAGGGCAGGGGAACAAATGGTCTGTGAAGTCCGGATTCAGTCAAAGGGCCACACTTGAGGACTAGGTAGGAGGCTGCAGGGTCCCCACCCCTGGTTAGGACAATCTTTTTTGGCAACTGTATCAAGAATAGTTTGGAGAGGGTAGTGATTGGAGGAAGAAAACAAGGCTGAAGGCCATTACCATTGCTCAGGGAGAGATAACGGGAGCCTGATCCAAGGTGACAATCTTGTGAATGGAGAGGACCCAGATGTGAGAAAGGGCAGGACTTGGTAACGGATAAGATAATACGGAGTGGGAGAGAATGAAGTCAAGGAGAATGAAGCTGGGTGATCGGGTAAGATGGTGGGTAAGATGTCTCAAAAGGCATCGAGAACTTGGCAACGGGATGTGTTCTGATGGGAAGGATCCATGACATCTGAGATACCTGTGGGACCCCCCATATCCCATAAACAGTTGGAGATGTGAAAGAAGTTCAAGAGGGAGGTTGGGGCAGGATATTTAAATTATATTATAACTCTAGGAGAGATGATATTTAAATGAATGATGAGGTTCCCTAGTTAGAGAGCCTAGAGAGAAGAAAGTCCCCAATTGAACCTGGCGGTGGCGGGGTATCTACCTACAATGAAGGGGTATATAATATGGCTGGAAAACCAGCAAAAGAGTCTAACTGATAATAGCAGCAGGTGAACCAAGAGAAATGTTAATGGAAGAGAGGGAATCGAGAAGGCAAAGAGGGAGAAAAGACTGAGGCTGTCATATTTAGTAATGAAGATATAATTTCACAATTAAGAAATTAAGTGTCCTTTTCTGGATATTAACAAGGGAAAGGACAGCAATTTACATACTTTTTCATTTAACTCTGCGGACAAAAGGAAGTTGCCTCCGCCACCCAAACACTACATTTCCCAATACAAAACACGCCAAGCCGGGGCGCACGCGCTTGAGACAACACGGCCTATTGAATTATGGGAATTGTGGTTTCGTTATCACAGTAGGCGGTGGTTGGGACCCAGCTTCTCCCACTATTGCGAATATGAAACCTCGTGACCCCGGGATGTTGTGCTTCCTTGTGACCCGGAACAGGATGGTGTTGATTGAAGTCCATGAGACAGCCTTCCGGACTAATCAGCGACTTAAAACTAGGCGTTGGCGTTTGAAACGGCCCAATCAGGGTCGCGCGCTGGGGTTTGTTCCTTAAAGAGAGCGCTGAGGAAGAAGGCGGCCAGGAGCAACGGACGGTGGCCTGCGAGCGGACGACAAGGTAGCCGGGGGAAGGCGAGGTGGCGGGACGCCGAGGGGCTGCGGTTACGGTTTTTTGGGGAGATTCTTGGGGCTTGGAGCTGGTGGAGCCTTCCGGAGGGGAGCCAGCCGGGTTCTCCCCGTTTTCCCCGTCTAGGAGCGGACGAGGAGGCGGGCCGCGAGGGGAGAGGAGAGAACCCGGGGCTGGATAGTATCAGAGGAGGAGAGAGGGGCGCGAGCTGGGGGCCGGCAGAGGCGGTTTGGACGGTTCCTGGGGGTCGGGGTGAAGGGCGGGGGTGTGGAGGCGAGGGGAGCGAGGCGCGCCTGGCTCCAGTTTTGCGCAGGCGCAGTGGACCCGCCGCCGAATCTCTGCCCTGCCCGCCCCTCCCCCCACCTCCGCCTTGGCTGGGACCCTGTTGGACCCTCCCCTGTCTGATCTGCAGATGACCGGCTCTAACGAGTTCAAGTTGAACCAGCCTCCGGAAGATGGCATCTCCTCGGTGAAGTTCAGCCCCAACACCTCCCAGTTCCTGCTGGTCTCCTCCTGGGACACCACGGTTCGGCTCTACGATGTGCCTGCCAACACCATGCGCCTCAAGTACCAGCACACGGGCGCCGTCCTGGACTGCGCCTTTTACGTAGGTCCTTTAGAGAAAGCTGCTGTTGGGGGGGACCCTGTCCCGGCCAAGATAGGCCTCCTTGGGCGTAGCTGACTTAGTCTCAGTGGTGTCCCCCTTTCTGCCCGTTATCTATTAGACTAACGCTTTTGGATTCTTACCAGTGACAAAAGGAGGTAATCCTAAAAAGAAAGCAGGCTTGGCTTCGCTTTTTTTGGCACCATGGACCCCTTTTTGGCTGTCTGGTGAAAACTGTGGATTCCTCAGGATGTTTTGTAATACATGAATAAAATAGATAGGATTTTAAATAAAATAGACTATATCCAAATATTAAACAGTTGGGCGATTCCAAAGTAAGAAACCTTGGTTTAGTTTAATATGCAAAGTAAAATGCATAGAATTAGAAGTAAAATCAGTTCAAATCACAGTTACCAAAATATTAAAAAAAGAAAGTTTAGAGATTCCATAGAGAGTAAAATGTTGGAATTGTTTGTATATTTCTATCCCCACCAACTCCTCCCCCCCATTTGTAAATAAACTACTTTGTTTTACAGTTGACTATATGCTTTCCCATTTATTTGCTTTTCCTTTTTTAAAAGGTCAATTGGGCAAAGTTTATTTTAATAACATGGTTGATTCTAAAGGTTATATAGATCTTCAGACTTGTTAGAAGTGTGATATAGTCAAAACTTAAAAAAAAAAAAACATTTTTCAGGATCCAACACATGCTTGGAGTGGGGGCTTGGATCATCAGTTGAAAATGCATGACTTGAATACTGATCAAGGTAAGCTGGCAAAATTTCTTATTTTCAGGGACTTGATTTTATAAGCTTTTTAGGATGTAGATGGTTCCTTATTGTAGCAAGATAGCATGCTACATATAAATAATATGTATTTGTGAAAATAGAATAGCTACGACTAAAGCTTGAATTTATTTTTAAAAAGTTGAAATGACTTTTAAATTATTGGCCATCTTCTGTTTTTTTCTTCAAGAATAAAATTTGAGTGCCATCCTAAATGTTGTGACTTGCCAGGTATTTGACTGTGACTCTGTAGTTAGATGGATCCAGATCATTTTTATTGCCTTTAATCTTGTTAGGATTTTGAGAAACTTTGCAAATTTAACCTTATTTTTAAGGATCCAGGTCATTTTTATTGCTTTTTATCTTATTTGGATTTTGAGAAACTTTGCAAATTTAACTTTGTTTTCATTAATTCTGATTGTACAAAGTTTTGAAATCTGTGAAATTAAAATATCTATTTCCTTTCCCTATTCTTGATACTTAGAGCTTTTTAAAAGCTTAACAGTTCCCTAATTATATTTGAGTCACTAGATGAATACTGCACTAAATTTTACTCTTAAGAGAATAACATAATCTTCTACTTTAGGAAGCTAGGGAATGGTGTGGATAGAGCTCTGGCCTTGGAGTCAGGATGACCTGAGTTCATATCCTGCCTCAAACACCAGCTGTTTGACCTTGAGGAAGTCATGTAACCTCAGCGTCAGTTTTCTCATCTGTAAAATGAGAATAAAAATAGCAACTACCTTTCAGGGTTGTTTTGAGGATCAAATTAAATAATATATGTAAAGTAACTTGCAAACCTTAAAGTGATAATATATGATAGCTATTATTATGAAAACTTAATTTGAGGTCTATATTTTGAAATATTACGGTGTGTTAGTAGCAGAGCTTGCAAGTGTCCCAAAGGTCTTTAGCTTGATCCTTCTTAGAGAATCTTTGTTCTTTATTCAAATGTAAGTACGCACACACGCACCCACCCACCCACATACTTGTGTACATATAATAGGAAAAGTTTTGGGGTACTTCAAAGAAGATCCTAGGAATAGATACAAGGGAGAGGGGAATACAGTTAGAGACAATATTTTGACAAAGTGGGGTTTTTGGTAGCACTTCATATACTGCTATAGATTATATATATTCTAGCATATGGCCGTACAGATTTGCTTGGACAAGTCTGTAGTCCCAAGATTTGAAAACAATTTAGAAGATACCTAAAGGTTTTAGCCTATGGCAGAATGGTATGTTTTGGGAATAGGAAACAAACTTTCAGGTCATTTAGGAGTCATTTCATTTAGAATCAGGAAATTATTGGAACTGGTAGCAGCTTTTCTGCTCCTCCACAATACTTTTGACATGTGACTTAGAAAGCACAACAGGACTGGAAATATATCTTCCAAAATTGAGCTATTTTGAAAGCCTAATGAAAGCATAAATTGCTGATGACCCAGGTCCCAAAACTTCAAAAGTAATATAACCACAAGAAATTTAGGTAGAAAATAAGGTTTTCTTTGTTTTGTTTTGTTTTTTTACTGTTAGTTTAGTATTTGAGACTTCCTTGTGAGAATTCAGGGGCACAGGTTCTTTCATCCAACAAATATTTACTGAGGACTAAGTGTTTGGTTGATGTACTTACAGAAGGACACAAAGATAGCCATTATGGTATTTATGATCTGGTAGATAACCTCTACTGCCATATAGACTAGCTGTGGTGTTGCATCACAACTCTAGGATGCTGTAGGATTATAAGGGGAGGAATGGGGAGTGAGTTACTTCTGGGCTGGTCTGGATTGTAGAGAAATTTAATTTTGTATACAGACTTCTGTGAAATGGTTGTTGCACCTGATTTATTAGGTACTATAAGAATAGCTCATTTTATTGTTCTTATGAGAAATCTTTTTAGTGGAGGCAATAAAGCTAGATGTTTTCCCCCCACACTTTTTTTTTTTGGTTAAAGAAAACCTCGTTGGAACCCATGATGCACCTATTAGATGTGTCGAATATTGTCCAGAAGTGAATGTTATGGTTACTGGAAGTTGGGATCAAACAGTAAAATTGTGGGATCCCAGAACTCCTTGTAATGCAGGAACCTTTTCTCAGCCAGAAAAGGTAGGTATTTTTAATAGTAATAGAAATTATGATACGTATTTAACTAGGTTAAATTGATTTGATATGTATTTATTGAAAATGACTTTATATTTAGAGGTTTATTATTATATCTTTTAAAACCCAATTAAACACATGTTAAAATTAATAGGAAGACTTTTTATCTTTTGTCTTAGTTTTGTGCTTTTAAAAAAAAATAAAACAACTTAAACATACTACCCTGTATTCTTCACACTGCAGCTCAGGGCTGGGTTGCAGCATGCTGCCATTTGAGTAGAAGCCATTTAGCAAAGACTGCCGGTTGTCCTAAATTGGGTTTGACATTCCCAAAGCAGAAAATGAGATGAAACATCGCTCATTTTCCTTTATGACCTGAAGTTTCATTTGAGTAGACTGTTAAAAGGGTAAAATGGGCTATCATTGCAACTTGTGATAAAGGTGTGCTACTGTTCCTTGTTCTTTTTTTAATAGTAAAAGATATACTTAGGAAACTAAGGTGTAAGTCTTTTTTAAAATCTAAACTTTTTGTATAAATTTTCACCCCTTGATCAGGAAGTGAAGCCTGATGTAGAGGATAACTGAGCATTCTCTCTGCATCCCTGTTAGACTTTATCAGTTAGTTAATTTTAAAGACAGATTGTTTTTAGTAAGAGAAGGTGTTCTTGAATTGAATCTATTTCCTTAGTGTAAATATACTATTCATACCATGTTAGCCATCATTATATACTGTATTGTATCCAAAGAGCCATTATTTTTGCCACATTGCAGTCGAATCTACTTCTGGCAAGACATTTGTTCAGAATAAAATAATTGCATTGTTTCTAGTTTTGATTTATAGTTGTATGTAGCATGTTAAGAGCTGTGATAAATTGCTGACAGAATATCATATAATGGACAGCCACACTGAATCAAGCTGCTTATTGGTTCAGCAAGGTTCATTATGTCACTTTTTTTTAATACTTTCTTTGATAAATGTGTACACCTATTCAGTAGTATGACAGTGGTTTCACTTGATTTATGATCATTGGGGATAGGAAACATAGTTAGAAACGTATGTGTCACCTGTATAGTAAAGATTTAAGATAAAATTCCTGATATGATTGTGCCATTATAAATTGAGCTCTTAACTGGATTCTGGGTTCGTAAACTTTAATATTTCACAGAACTTACTCTATGTTCTGTTATACGTATAACTTTTTTGTTTTAATTTTCTATTGATAAAGTCCATGGTAAATTTCTTTTGCTAAGGAAATATGAAAACCTTTTAAAATTTATTATTTTATTAATTTAATTTAATTCCACTTTTTTAATTTTTGAATTTTTTAAAAGTTGTATGACTGTTTCAGCTAATGTGACCAAGGTACACATTTAAGATTCCATTTTAGAGGGCCACTAAGTTGTTGAACATAGCTTATTACATGTGGTTGATTCATTCATGGAAGAGTTATTACCAAGCAGTAATTCAGAATATTCCGAAATATCCATAACTTTTTGGTTCCTTTTTAAAATTGTAAATACTGAAGGTTCAAATACTTGTCATATTAAGCCTGTATTGGCCTGTGAAGTGAATTTTTGAAAAGTACAGCTAAGTGGTTAAATACTATATTTGGAAAAGAATTTGTTTTTCCAGGATTGTGTATTTCTGTTTGATGTTTGGCTTTTTCATATACTAGTTTAAAATATGCTATATATTTGCTTTTGGGAAATAAAACACACCCAAAACCATCTTATTTAAAGTCAATGGCTTGGGAAGGCCAAGTTTTTAATAATTTGTGAAAGAAAATTTCAGATCAAGAGAAAAGTTCATAGAAAAAACTTCTGATTTCTTTAAAAAAAAAAATACAAGTTACAAGGCATTTCTGAGCCTAAATTAATGTTTTTTTAAATCATCCTTCCTGGGATGTTAGCATGTATAATTTTCTGTTATTTTTGTGTGTAGAATAATTTGAAAATGAATTTTTTAAAAAGGCAATGTTAGGTGAATTAGTTTTAATTTTAAGTGATTTGGTTTTAGCAAATGGTAATTGGCCCGAAGCATATTATTTATACTTCATAAGATCACAACAAAAAAGATATACTATTTATGAAAATTACTTGCTTTCAAAAGCGAAAAGCTATTATACATGTGATTTGTTTCTAACTGATTGAAAATACTTTGCTTCAGTCATTTCAAAATTTGGGGCCTGGTCAGCTGATTTTTAATGCCTTGATTAAATGTGTTGAACTTTGGAATAAAAATGCCATGTTCACAGTAACAATCTTTGTAGTAATTTTTGATATCCTTTAAAAGGTTTACACGCTGTCTGTGTCTGGAGACAGATTAATTGTGGGGACAGCTGGTCGGAGAGTGTTGGTATGGGACTTGAGGAATATGGGCTATGTGCAGCAGAGAAGAGAGTCTAGTCTGAAATACCAGACTCGCTGCATAAGAGCATTTCCAAACAAGCAGGTACTGATTTTTTGTCATTAAATACTGAAAATGTGTGATTTTTAAAATAACATTTTAAAGCAAATGCACTACTTGAACACTTAAAAATCTGAATGTACCTAATAGTGAAATTTTTGGAAGATTTGAGCTGCAACTCAGTTAATTCAGTTTTATTTTATTAGGATTTATAAGTCAGAACTCTGAAATCTGGAATTTTGATTTGTTGGAATTTTATATCCTCATACCATTTTAGACTGCTTTTGCACTAAAACTGCTTTGAATACTTTCCCTGTACAGTCTTCACAAATTTCGGATTAAAAATAAAACAAACTTGGTAGATAACAGGATAGATAAAGCTCTTATTCCTTCCTGACATGTACTTCTCATAACATTGCTACAGTTCTTGCTATATGGTGCAGCCTCCTTCCATTGTTATTTCTAAGTAAAGATTAGCTTATTTAATTCATGAAGTCTGGACCTTAAGTCTTTAGCTTTAGGACTACATATGTGGCAACTAAAAATATAGCCATAAAGTTTTAAGAGGAAGTAAATATGATGAACTTTTTTCTGTAGTTAGATTGGTCTACTTATTGATCTAGCAAGAAACTTTTTACTAAGAAGAAGAGCAAGTATAAACCAGCCATTTTTGGATAGACTTCTTAACCAACATTCCATGAGTGCTTCTTTGGTGATGGAGTCTGGAGTTCCCATATCATTCCATACACTTTTGGAATAAATTGTCTTCCTTCAAATAGTGTTTGCCTTCCTTTTTATCAGAAAAATGATATTTTTTTTATTTTTAAGTATTCATTTTCTTGTAAACCAGACTTTTTCTCTAGGAGTTCCATCTCCAGTTTTAGAATCGAAAACAACAGAAAAACATCCAGTAAATTTAATTTTTACGTTAAACTCTTCAGGAACATAACATTTAATAGATTAGAAGACAACTATACAACTATATTTTAGAAGGTCATTTTGAAAAGCAAAACATTTCTTTTATCTTTCATCTTTTACATTTTCTGCTTTTATAACTTCAAAAGAAAGTAGGGAAACATTTTGAAAAATGGGACCAACTTTCAAAAGTTTTAAACAAAAAACTTAAACTTCATGCCATATTTGGAATTTTAATTTATTATATGCAAAGGTGAGTCCCTGATTAGAGAAAAGTGAGTGGAGAAAAGGAAAGGAACAAGCATTTATTAACGCCTACTGTGTGTCATTTAGTAAATGCCTACTGTGAGCTAAGTGCTGTTTTATAGTCATCCCTGGGGAAATCTGTTATATATCTAAAATTAATTTTTTTGTTTTTTAGGCATTAATGTGATATCACCACTGAAGGAGAAGATTCTCCTACTAATTGAGACTTAATTTGTATGTGTTTTTCTCAGAAATGAAGCATTGAGCTTGAAAGATGCTTGCTTTCATCAGATTTGAATCTTTTTGTATCAGTATAGCTGGCTTTCCAAGTATCACAAAGAATTACTATTAAAACACTTAATCATAATTTAAATTTGGCTGACCAACACATTTGTTGAGTGTATACTATGCACAAGACACTGATGATGACTCAAATATGTAGAAACCCAATTTTGCTTTGAGCAGAAAGCATTGATATTTAAATTCAGGAATTAGATTAACTGGATCACCGGCTTTTTTCAGTATTCCACTTATATCTTGAAATATCCAGTTTTTGTTTGTATTGGATTCAGAAAATAATGCTAAGTAAACTAACTAGATGTTTATACCTTTTGTCTTTTTCTTCTTATTGTCAGGGTTATGTGTTAAGCTCTATTGAAGGCCGAGTGGCTGTTGAATATTTGGACCCAAGTCCTGAGGTACAGAAGAAGAAATATGCATTCAAATGTCACAGACTAAAAGAAAATAATATTGAGCAGATTTATCCTGTTAATGCTATTTCCTTTCACAACATTCACAACACATTTGCTACAGGTACATTACTTATTAAAGTATAGTTTGTAATACTGCCATTGTTATCTTAAATAAATTTCTTTTTTTACAGATATTTTTGATAATTATAGAACATTGAGTATTTAATATTTAAATTCCTTTTCTTTGTGTTTTATATTATGAAAAGTAGTCTAAGACCAAAAAAGCAACGACAAGAATATTTTCTTGGTTAATTAAGTTTTATTTAGTAAGTATATTGATCACAATGTGATTGACATTCAGAAATAATGAATTTATTTTGAAACTGCTTACAGGTGGATCTGATGGATTTGTTAATATTTGGGATCCATTCAACAAGAAACGGTTGTGCCAATTCCATCGGTATCCTACTAGCATAGCTTCACTTGCCTTCAGTAATGATGGGACCACACTTGCAATAGCATCATCATATATGTATGAAATGGATGACACAGAACATCCTGAAGATGGTATCTTCATTCGCCAAGTGACAGATGCAGAAACAAAACCCAAGTGAGTATGCTTCACCTGTATTTGAGCCTTTTCTTTGCATTCATCCTAGAATTTATTAATTTTTCCAAATTCATGAATAGCATTGTTGATGCCTGGTAGATAGTACAGCTGACTGTAGCGTTGGAGTTGATTTTATCTTGTTCTCCCAAGCTTTCAATATCCGTAGGTTGATAGACGTATGATGGATAAAATTGTGCCTAGTTGTTTTGTAGAGAAGAATGTCAAACTCTTATTCTTCTTTAAAAGGCACCATTATTTGAATCTTTGGAGTTATTACTAGCTCATTGCTACAAAATTAAGTTGAAGAATTCAGGAATAATTTAGTTAAGCATGTTCTTCTATTTAAGAGACTTAAGAATGTGAAGTGTTAAACCTTTCCTTTCTAGAGATGATTTTCCTATACTATTTACAGAAATTGGATAAATCCTAGGGCTTAACGAAAATCAAAAAGGTTATTTGCCCTTTCCTGGAATAGTTAATTTCTCTAATTTTGAAAAATCTGATAAAAGATGGCTTAGTCCTTTCATGTTGACTTAAAGAGGCTGCATATGTCAGTGGAGAAAAGCTTTTTATTTGGAATATTTTGACTGATTAAAAAAGGAAACTTAATACTTAACAAGTATGAAGTATTATTAAGTTTAAGTATGTGAAATGTAGTTCAGTATGAAGCATCTTTGTATTTCCAACAGCACCTAATGTGGGGGCCTGGCTGCATGTAGTAGATGCTCCAGAGATAGTTGTTAAAGAAGTTAATTTTGCAGTTGGATTTCTAGTAAATTTATAAATTTAAATTTAGTTTTGTCACCCTCATGAGTTAAAGTTTATTCTGGCAAGTGGCAAAATAAGCACTGTGTGCTTTATTGGGCATGATTTAAAAGCGAATAGAATTTGAGACTTGTTGAGTACAAGCTATGTTCTTGCTTACTAAAAACCTGTTCTAATTCTTTTGTTGTGGCTGGCCATTCTGATTTCATAAAGTTCTTTCCCTTTTTCAGCTTCTAGAAAATCATGTATATAACAGAATTTGACTTTAAATGTCATGTTGCTGAAGGCAAAATACTTTGCTGCCTTAATTAACAAAGAAGGGAATATCTGCTTAAAAATCATAAAAATTTTAAATGACAAAAAAAAGAGCTTTTTAGGTTTACTCTCTAAAGGTCATGAAATTATTAGCTGTAGTAAAGGTATTTTGAAGAGCAGAGTTAGAATGATTGTGATTATGTTACTGTTTGGATTTTGCAAACTGTATGGAATTTGAATTTTGTGGCACTGTTTGAACAGAAATCTAAGCATATAGAAAACTTCCCCACATTTTTTACTAGATGTTAAATAATAAAAAGATAGCTTTGCTATTTGTTTTCTTTGCTCTTATAGTTGCTAATTCTGAAGCTGCTTCACTGTGCCTCACGAGGAGGTTAATCTACAATTAAACAATATTTCCTCTTGGCTCTCCATTATTTTCTGAAGCAGATGGTCCATCATTTCCTGGGCTTTTAAACAAAGCGAGGTTAAGGTTAGACTCTTGGGAATCAGCTAGTTTTCAATCTTATTAGGGTGCAGAAGGAAAACTAATAAGAACCTCATAATATCATTTTGTGACTGTAAACAATTATTTATTAGCAAACAATTGATCCCAGAAGGGCAAATTGTTTGAGTCAGTAATGAGCTGAGAAAAGACAGAGCATATCTGTGTATTTGGAAAATAATTGTAACGTAATTGCAGTACATTTAGACAGGCATCTATTTGGACCTGTTTCTATCTCTAAGTGAATTTTTGAAAACATTAATGAGTTTTGCATACCATTCTGACATTTATATGATTCTTAAGCCTGTTTCAGTTGCCTAGCCTCTGGTGATTAAGAATTTTTTAAATTGTAGTGAGAATGAAATTCATTTCATTATAATTTTGTCCAAAAATAAGCACTAATTTTGGCTTATTTCTGCTGCCTTCATCTAGTAGCATTTTCATTTATTAAGTTTAGAAGCCAGTTTTGCTTAATTTTTAAATTTTTTTTAATGTGGGCAAAAAGAATATCTTTTTGAATAGTATTTGGTTTTACCCAAAAATCTACTTGACTCTTGATACATTTTTGCTCATAACTTTTTATTAACAGAGAGGTATAGTATTCTTTTACTTTACAAGTATTAATTTCAATGGAAAGTTAGTGTAAGCCTTCAAACCATCTATTGAAATGTATTTTCTTCATTGCAGGTCTACCTAATCTAATCATCTTGTGGAAGTGTGGCTTCTCTGTGGAAAGTTTTTGTGTACTTCCTACAAAAGATACTTGTCCTTAAGGGATAATTTATAGTAAATGTGGATGAACTCTTTTGCCATTGGATTTCTTTCTTTTCTCTTGTCTTAAAAGAAACCTGTATATGTACCATTTAGTGCTTTTTTAAAAAAAAATTAGAATCAGGACTACCTGTGTTCTTGTGTTGTAACTTGAAAAGAAATTTCTATTTGGAAATTTTTATCCTCCTTTTCTCCTTCCCCCTTCCCCCCCAGCAGCTTGACTATTTGTAACACAAACTGTGCCATCTATTTCCTACTTAATAAATCAGTTTCAGAAACTGTTTTAAAGTGTTGCATATTTTAAAATTTGGAAATTAGTGGAATCTACATCATAAGGCTACCAGAAAGCAAAATTGCTCTTTTCAAGAGCGTGCTGGGGATATATTTTACCCCTTTGGTGCTATAATGAATTCCATTTTAATTATGTTTATTTTTGATATACGTTTGGGACTCAGTCCTGGAAAAAAATGATCACTTGAAGTTTTACTACTATCATCCATGTCTCTTGAAGTTCTGTAGCCTTCTTGTGCAGGTCAGGTTTGCATTCTGCTTTGTAAGCAGCAGGGCTCTGCAGCTAACTGAACTGTTCAGCTTCTCAAACTGCGCTTGAAACTTGTGGAATCAGTGACCTTTTTGTTCACTTCTTTAATATCTCCAGCATAGTACTCAAGTAGTAACATAAATCCTTGCATTGAAATAACTACATTTGCCTAAAGAGACATATACCTAGTCATCAAATTTTAAAGCAGAAAGGCCTGAGGGATGGCAAATGTTATAACACATTATGGGTCTAATTTATTATATAATCTTTTACTGTAATTTAAAATATTTTTGCAACCATTCGAGTAAATATAAAACATGTATAGGATCTTAGAGTTGACTTTTTAATCAGTCTTTTTTGTATCTCCTCCATTTTGAATTTTTCTATTTTTGTACGTTTCTTACAGCGATTAGCACAGTGATGTGTCATAGTGTAGGTGCTCAATAAATATTGTTGAATTAAAGGCAAATGGCTCTCCCCCTCCTTCAAAGTCAATAATGTGATTTATAGTTTGAAATACCAGATAATTATGTTAAGCAAGATATAATCTACTTAAGGAAAATTCTTTTTTGGAGAGGTTTATAATATCAGCAATATGTCAGCAGTATGTTTGATTGGCTTCCATCATTATGGTTATTGTTTGGTTTAGTTACTTTTTATCTTGAGTGTAAGAGGTGTGGATAGGAGGCTGGAGTGACAATGGTAAGTCACAATCTGAGTCTGTTTCCTGATCTTTAAAATAAGGGGATGAAAGTATTTAACTAGATTAATTAATTATGATGTCGCTTCTGTCTATAAGATGTTGAATAATGCAGATAATTATGTAATTGAAGTGAACATTATACAGAATTGTGGTTGTTAATATATTGGTGTTTGATACTTTGTAATATTTCATTATAGGCATACATTGTAAAATGCCTGATAAGTCCATGTAGCTGTTTCACTTTCAAAGGGTTCAGATCTTGAGTGTGCCACTTAATAACTTATGGAAATGTCATTCTAGGTATTTTTTTTTCAGAATGGAGTATTCTAATTCTAAATACATATAATCCCTATGAATTATTACATATACTTCAACCAGATTTCTTCTCTTCATTAAGTGGTATCACTCAGGTCTAGAATCAAAGGGATTTTGAAACCTAGGAGCCATCTTTCATTCTTTGCTCCTTCCAAGTCATTTCTCAAGTCTTGTTAGTTTTCTACCCTAAAAACTCATAACATCCTTTCTTTATTCTTCTTATTAACCTTCTCAAAGGGTTTATCATTTTATACCTGGACTGTTGCAATATTTTTCTAACTGGTCATCTTTGCCATTATGTTTCCTAGTTCATTTCACATAGCACATCTGGAGATTGTGTGTGGCCACAGCAACATCTTTTTTGAGCTGATTAAGGGGATCTTTGGGCCAGAGGGTTTGCTTTTCTTCTAAAACTATTTCTAAACTACAATTTAGGTGCCTTGAATGAGCTTCCTTAACCATCTTATCTTCTTTTCCTGAATTCAGAGATCTGTTGTAATTTACTGTCCTTTTTGTCTGTTACTGCCATCATATTTTGGTATTCAGTTCTAGCACCCAGTCTTCTTCAGTGTTACCCTTTCTGCCACATACTCTAGTTTAGATGAGTATTTTCACATAAAAAAAGGAACATTATGTACACATAATAAAGTTAGAGTTGCTAGGTACTTAAAAATGTGTACAGATATTACTCATATAGATTGGGTGGTATCTGGAACTTCCAAATTTCTTTTCCTTTTTTTTTTTTTTTTCAAATTTCTTTTCTAGCTAAAGTTTCTTAGACCTAACTTCTCCTTATAATTCTCTTTAAGGACAGAGGGCTGTATCCTGATCTCTTCTCCCTTTCTGGCCTACTATGAGATTAATGGATTCTCATGTTGAAGATAGATATCTCATCTTAGTGCTTTGGACTGAATTTGCTTATTCTAAAATGCTGGGCTCAGTTAAGGAGCTTCCTGATAGCTGTACAATTTTTGGTGTTCCACCTCCCATTCCTGCTTCATCTTTAGTTTAATAGGTTTCTCTACCTCCTTATACCACACTTAATGCTCCAGATGGAGGAGAAGGTAAAACACTCAAAAAGATTACAGTTGTATGTTGTTACTGTCTGGAAAAATAACTCAGCCTCTCACAATGCTGAAGATAATTCCTTTTCCTTAAACCACAAGATTAATCTTTACTGTAATATTTAATAGTATTAACTAACTTGTAGAACTTTGTGGCTTAATTATTCTGCTGATATGTTCAAATTCCTCAAAATGGGCTCCTTTTTGCCTATCTATATTAGGAGCACCTAACCCTGCTATGATAAATTCTTTAAATTCCCTCAGAGCTTGAAGATCTGTAGGAGAAGGAAGTAGTTAAAACAGTAAAGTTCCACGACAGAATGGGAGAATGGAGTGTTACTAGGAGCAAAGCACAGTAAAATGGGAAGCTGAGCAAACTAAAGAAGGGGACATTGAAATGTCATTCGATTTAGACATCTTCTGATATATCCCTTCTCCACCTCTTAGCCCCCTAATCCGTTGAGTAAGACTCATAGTATACTCAGGCAGGCATTTATGGCTATCTATAAATCAGTCCATCTAAGTATCTTCCTCAACTCCCAATATTAAAATACTTTTTTTACTCTTCCCTAAACCATGCCTTCATTCATGAATCTTTTAAGTCTTTGCTCAAATTTTTCTTCCTGCCTGGAATATCATTTCCTTTTGTTTCTCTTTAACTTTACCCATTTTTCAATGTCTAATTTCACATGAGGCAATAAATAGTAAGTTAGATTATCTGTGTTCTTTTTTATTATTAGTATGTCCATAATAACAGTTATATCTGGAAGATTCATGGCGTACTTAATATAAATTCTCATTTGGTGCTCCCAGCAACCTTGTGAAGATAGGTCATGTTATTTCCGTTTTACAGATGTGGAAATTGAGACCCAAGTTTGAATCATAGCCCTTCCACTTAATATCTTTGTCACTTTGGGCAATTTATTTAGCCTGTATGCCTCACTACCACTACCAGTTGTAGGAAACTGAGTAGGGTAGAACAGTGTCATCAAACCATGTTTTGCAGAATCCTTTTCTGTGTGATCCAAATAGGGATTCTGTAACAAAATACTTAAATTTCCCTAAAATTTTAAATATACTCTTAAGTATTTATATGAGAGTTTTCATCATGAAAACTAAATCCCCTTTTATCCCAAGAATATTCTATATGTCTAAACCTCTTGGATCAACATTAATGGGTTCCCTCAATATATTTCAAGCCTAAAAGGGTTTGGCCAAAGTTGTTAGGGAAATCTCATTCTTACATTTCTTGACTCAGTGACCTAGTACTTAGTAAAGATTAGGGAGTTATGAAGGAAGTATAGTTCTTATTTCTATAGTGTTCATTTCTTGCTCTCCTTGTAAGAAAGTTTACTCTTGTAGTTTTCTTAAAAGGTTGTCATTTAGTGACAATTTTTCCTCCCAGATTTTGGTGCTTTTGATTTACATAAATCATGTCCTTTCCCCTAACGTTATAAAAATACGTTTGTGGATATTACAGTGCTTAAAATATTTGTGGTGTGTTTTCTTTGTAAAAGTAATGAACAGAGTGTAGGTAAAGGAAACCAAAGAAGCTAGAGAGTCATTTATTGGGACAAAAAGATTGAGAATCATAAAGGCTTTAGAGGAGGTGTTGGTTAGATGAGCTACCACTATCATCTTCATGCAAAGGGTGGAATTGGGGGTGAAGATTGATGTTACCTTTTGACATACCAGTTATACCTTGTCTTCAAACTTCCCACAACTTAATTTTTAAAAAAAATTTCAAACTTAGTAGTCATCCACAGAGTAAACGTTCAAATACACATTACTTTCAGAATGTTACAAGTTTCAAGTTATTTAAAATGTTTAAAATAAGCATTTCAGTTTTAACAAAGTGGTGTCTTGCTTGCTTATTAACAGTATCTACTGTTATTTTTCTTGTAAACATTTTTTGTTGCTTTTAGTCTTACATATTCTTAGCCTGTTTACATATTACTCAGTTTGTTTTCTGTATCATTTCATAGGTCTTCCTACAGTTATTTCTATTCTTTATTTTTATCACGTATTTTGCTATAAATTATTGGATGTAGAGATTTGTAGTGTTTTTCTATTACAAATAATAGATCTTTTTTTCCCTTTATAAGAGAATATAATCTGTGCTTGTCTTTAAAGATAAAATTTGCATAATCCAACTGGTTGCATCCTGTCAGAATTGAAAGGCTTGTCACCAATTCTCAAATGATATAGCCATATTCAAATATATCTGTGTTGTCATCTAAAATAAACTGTAGACTTGGCTTCATGGTCCTTCTCTCCCTTGACTTCTCCATCTTACCCTTTGAAATGTCTTTGGGTAGCTCATCTCTCACTTTGGAAAGTACTGATTTAAGCTATTAGGACTAGTTACTGCAGTTTCCTTTACAAATGACATCATGCAACATTGCTTTGATTGGTACCAGTGCCAAGAGAAATGAAAGCTGCAGAGCTTAGTAGCCACAAGATACCAATTTGCCCATTATGTACAAAGGCCCCTTTTCCTTGATCAGTGGCAAGCTTTAACGATGCTTTCATTTTAGAAGGATACCCACAGAACTTGTCCTAGGGTTGTGGTAAGGCACCTGCTTCATTGGGAAGCGTTTTGTATACTGGTAGAAAAAGTTTGAGGTAGCAACTAGATCTTCTACCATGATTTATATGTCTTCTAATTGGGGTGTGGGAGAAATACCTTGATTTAGCTTGTTCATTTATTTAATGTAAGTAATGCTTTGACAACAAAAACTTTTGGTGCTAAACTTTTTAGTGTACAAGGATTTGTTTTAACTACAAATTTTTAAATGACTTGGATGAAATAACCATAGAAAAGGAAAATTACACTTTGGAAAGGAGACTGCCTCATTTCTTTCCCCTAACCCTGACCACAGGTACACTAAGCATTAAGGTTATGTAGTTATATGAGTTTAGGCTGAGTATGTGGGAGAGTTTATTTTATTTGATTTTATTTCATTACATCCAAGAAATATTTTTTCACCTCTGACCATACTTGGCTGTGGAAATTCACAACTTTGTGCAGTTTACACAGGTTGGAGAAGCTGTATTAATTATACTTACTGGTCTCAGAAGCACCTAAATTTGTTTTTTCAATGTACCTTTCATCTGCTTAATAGGACTTTATTATAGCCTATTGCAGTAATATAACACCTATGTACCTAGACTTCTGACCTTGTTATAACATCACTTTATAATTCTCAAAGTAACTTGGCTTCTGAAGATTTTCTTAGTACCAGCTATGTGTTCTTAAGGACCTCTAGGATGATTTGTTTTCATTGTTTCTTTAGCCTTATCTCCTGGGCCAGAGGAGAAACATTCCTTTTGAAGTTTGGGATGATCCGTTCATTATTTCACACTGTAACATGGTGTCTAAGATTAGCCTTCTTAATCTAAAGAAAATCTCTTGCGGCAAACCAATCTCATAGGTTTATGAGGGGGGAGTACTTTGTAAAACTTCCTCATTTCAACCATGCAGATTCCAACCCTTACAAGACTCGTCTTCAATAGGATTCTTACCTCTGTCTTCCTGTCCACCCATTGTGCTAGGGGAATTCCTCCAAATCTCTAGACACTTTATGGGACTGTCTACTATCTTTCAGCCCTCACACTTAATGACATGACTGGCCCCACCTCTTCTGGATGTAGGTCTCTGGCCTTTTTGCAATTACTCAAGTGCCATATGTTTGTGAAAGGCAGTTTGACACATCAAGAGGCAGTGTTGTACAAGAGAAAACAATGGATTTGGAACCATAGGATCCAGGTTACAACGCTGGCTCTGTTTCTGTGTAATGTGGGGCAAGGAATTTATCTCCTTGGGCCCCCCTTTATCTGTAAAATTCTGGACTAAGTGATTTTTAAACGTTCCTTCAAATTCCAAATACAAGAAACATGAATGATAGAGGTGCAAAAGGGTTTTTTAGTGGACATGTATTTCCTCTAGCTTGCTGGTTGAATTTTGGTTGGTTGTAATTTTCTTTCCTGCAAATAGGCAACAATGGAGGTCTCTGTGTGGACAATGAATTGACACCTAGTCCATGTGCTAGATGACCAAAAATGCAGTGCATTGCTATTTTTTTTTCGCTTTTTATCAAATGTAAATCAACTTTTTGTTTGCCAGTAGGAATCAAAGGTGCTGTACTTTCTATTGACATTTTGATACATAATTATCTATCTTTACTGTTAAATCTGCTGAAGGTGGCATATTAATTTATTAAATCCTAAACTCTGAATCTGCTTGATTAGTTTTACAGTATGGCTCATAAGCACTTAGTTCAGTTAACAAAATTCATGGGTGAGGTATTGTGCTAATTCTGGGAATACAAAGACAAAAACAAAATTGTCTCTGCCTTTGAGGAATTTTTATTCTTCTGAGTGGTCCAACATAGATTCAGTTAAATACAAGGTAATTGCAAAAGGGAAGGAACATTAATGATCAATGCAGTAAGGAAGGGGGTCGGGGGGGGGGGAGATTTCTGGTGGTATCTGAACTTGGCCTTTAAGACCGATAAGATTCTCAGTGATTAAGATGAAGGTATGTGCTAATTTAATCCTTCTTAAAGAATTTGCCTCTCAAATCCAAGAAAGCAGTGAGCTAGTTTGGCAGGCACTTAGGGCATAAAGTGAAAGTGGTAGACAATAAGAGAGGAAAAGTAGAGCCAAAGTGTGATCAATTTTAAGCACTTAGGTAGAGGATTTTGTGTTTCGTCTTAGAAGCAAGAGGGAGCCATAGAAAATTTTTGATTAAAGTAGTGGCGTGATAGATCCCACTCATACCTTAGATAATGTTGCATCTTCCCAGAACATAGTCTGAATATAGAGAGACTTGAAACAAAGAGACATTAGGGGCCTGTTGCGATTGAGAAATGTTTTATCAATAGCATTTGGCAGTTTAATGGATAATGAGTGTGAGGAAAAGGGAAAGAAACATTAAAGATGACTTCAAGATTGGTTTTCAACCAGGATGACTAGGTGGCTCTCAACAGAAGGTGAGAAGCTTGGGGGAAGATATGGGTTTAAAGAGGAATATGAGTTTCCATGTTGAGTTTAAAATGTCTTTAGGACATCTAAATAAAGATATCTCGGTGACAGTTTATGGAATTAGAATTCAGAAGAAAGATGGAGTCATCTGCATATTGACCTAAGGCTTAGAGCAGAACCTTGAGGATACTGTACTTATGGGGGTAAGAAATACATAATTTAGCAGAGGACATTGAACAGAGTAGGAGAAAAAAGAGCAAAGTCACAAAAGCAAAAGCAAGAGAGAGTATATGAATAAAGGTGTCAAGGTGCAGCGAGGTCATGGAAGTTTGAGGAAAGGCTATTGGATTTACTAATTTGGTAAACCTTGGAGAGACTAGTTTCAGTATAGTTGTATGGTTACAAGCCAGATTGCATGACACTGAGTAGGTGATAAAAGAAATGGAGGTTGTGAGTCCAGATAATTTTTCAAGGATTTTAGCAGACAATGAGGAAAGCTCCATGATAGATTGAAAGGATTCAAGGATCAAAAGAGATTATTTAAGGATAAGAAAAATAGACATGTTTTGGGCAGCAGGAAAGGAGCCGGTAGATATTGAAGAAGGAGAGAGAGGTAATGATGGCGGTCTTTTTTGGAAGAAAAGGGAAGAGGATTAGATTAGGGCACATGTAAATGAATTGGCATTGGTAAGAAGGACCATTTCAAATTAGAGCAAAGGAAGGAGGGGAGGGAAGGGCTGTAGTTATAGAGGAGTTTTGAGATGTGGTATAGGAGGAGGTAAGAGGACTGATGACCTCAAACTTTTTAGGAAAGTAACAGTTGAGATCTTCTGCTCAGGGTTAAGTAGCATAGGGGGCTTGATGAGTGTGTGTTTGTCCTTCGTTGCTGGAGAAGACCATGCCATCAGAGAAGTAATGATGTAACTTGCACTTGACTTTGAGTGAGGGAGGGCTGAGCAGGTCACCAGCCTCACTTCTCCTCCAGAGCCATCTGAATTCAGTAACCAGATGTTCATCAGGATGACTGGAGATGACCCAGGATGAGGCCATTGGGCTTAAGTGACTTGTCCAAGGTCATGCAGCTAGTGAGTGTCTAGTGTCTAAGCTGAGATTTGAACTCAGGTCCTCCTGACTCCTGCATGGGTGCTCTTTCCACTATACCACCTAGCTGCCCCAGGGGGCTTGATGAGAGGAAGTTTGGAAAGAGCCGTTAAAGGGAGCATGTTAAAGAGGAAGCAAGAGAAAAGTTAAAGATTGCTGTGAAATAGTGAGTGCTCAATTGAAATCGTTTACCAAGAACTTGTAGTGGACCTATTCAACACAACTATGTGACTTTCTCTGGTTTTCAAATTCATGAGAATAAGAGCATAAGAGGCAAAGATAGTAATTACTTAGGGTTGAAGATGCAGCAAAGCATGAAAGGCAGTATGAGAGAAAGGGATTCAGAAGTGGAGGAGAATATATTCAAATGATCAAGTAGGGTCAAGATTATGGAGAGAGAAATGTGAGGCCATTTCAGACATGAACAGGGAGAAGTGGAGGGTATTGAAGGTGAGTTATGAGGTTTAAAGAATGCCAAATACATGGATAAACTGGTCAGTAGTCAGAATAGGGTCATCAAGGTGAAGGACCTTGATATGGCAGGTAAACACTGGTTGAAAGAACTGATGTTTATTCTCTCGAAGAGAAAACTTAGGGGGATAAGTGCTTGAAAGACTCTTAGAGGCAGGATTAGATTTGTTCTGCTTAGTCTGAAAGACCAGAATTATAAGCAGTTGTTGGAAATTACAGAGGCATAATTCAGCTTGTTGTAATGAATAACTTTCTAATGATTAACACTACCATTAATGGAATGAGCTACTTGAGAGAGTACTCCTCAATGGAAGTCTCTTGAGAGGACTAGACGCCCCCTTGTTGGGGATGTTACAGATGTTTTTAACGTTTTTTGTGGCACAGGTTTTTGTGGTAATGTGTGGTAAAACCTCTGGGCCCCTTCTCAGAGTCATGTTTTTAAATGCATAAAATACATAGGACTATAGTAGAAACCAATATACATTGAAATAAAATTATCAAAATATTTTTTCAAAAAACCTAGTTCACAAATTCTGGGTTAAGAATCTCTGTTACAGAAAGATTCTTGTAAGAGTTAGATCACAAGTTTCTGAGATGTCTTTCAACTTGAGATTTCTGTGATTAGGTTTAGGAGTGAAAGAGAGAGAGAGAAAGAAGAACACAAAATTATGATCTCAGAAGGTAATTTTTTTCTTCTTTAAAGTATTACTGATGTATTTTTATGCTAATATCTTCCCCTACCATTCTCACTTTCGTCTTCCAACCTTCTTCTAAAAAAAAAAACAGTGAAGCAAAACCAGCAGACAGAGAACTTTGTATGACTACATATGTGTAACATTTCACTATTTTCCAAGAGGAAGAACTTGTTACTAGTTTTCAGAAACAAAGATTGATTATTGCATTTAATCTGATTCCTCATGTCTTTTAGTGCTGTTCTAATTTACATTATTATAGTCATTTTTGTATATATATTTTCTTGATTCTGCTTTCTTTGCTCTGAATTATTTCCTCTCTTCCCATGTTTTTCTGAATTTGTAATTTGTCATTTCTTACAGTACAATAATACTCTATTACATTCATATACAACAGGGACTCACTTTGTTCTAGTTTTTTGCTCATACAAAAAGTACTGCTTTGAATATTTAATACTTATGGAATTTTCTTATTTTTTAGTGAGGTTATGTGGAGCCCAATTAAAATCCTGACTCTGCAACTTATTCTTCCAGTGTGACATTGGTCAGATTACTTTTCTGGGCCTCAGTTTATTCTTCTGTCACTGGGTGACCTCTCTGCTTCCTTCTAGCTTTAGATCTATAAGGTCCTGTGGCTTTAATACCCTTGGAATTTATGGCCAGAAATGACATCATTGGGTCAAACATTCCCCAGTTTAGAAAGCTGATGAAAGTCTATCTTTGACTTTTTTTCCTCATTTAACTTCTTAGACTAGCTGCATTGATTTTTTTCTCTAGTTTGTAAAAAGTTATTGAAATGAGGATAATTTACTATTTTGATTGCCTCTGAGCTTTATTTGATAATGAATTCTCTAATCATAATTTTTCTAATTTCCTAAAATCTTTTAATTGTTTACGGTGTCAATCTTTTATATTTAGGTCACTTATTCATTGGAACTTATGGTGTATATATGTGTGTATGTATGTATATTTGTATGTGTGTACACACACACCATTTAATAACGTATGTAGTATGAGATACTAATCGAAATGTAATTTTTTTGCCACAGTTATTTTTAGTTTTTCCAGTAGTTCCTAAATAGGGAAGTCTAAGTAGTTTGGGGTTCATTGATCACTAGGCTATAGTGTACCATAAGACAAATCAAATCAACAAGCATTTTAAAGCACCTGTGATGTGCCGGGAACTGTAGTAGGCACTGGAGATAAAAGGGCAAAAAAGAGCTATCACATCCAATCCCTCCACATCCAAGTTCTTTCTCATTCTATTCCTTCCCTGGCTACATTCTACTGCCTTCCCCATTTTGACTTCTTAGTGAACTAGTCCAACTCCATTGTCTTCTCACAGGTCCCTTGTCCTCTTATTGTGTCGCTGATCTTGCCCTACCAAATCTCAGCCTTCTATTCCCTTTTATTCATAAGTTGTTGAATGAAGATGGAGAAAAAACTACTGACTGGGTCTCCTACAAATTTATGTTAAATAATCTCAACTGGGCCCTTAATGGTAGCAAGACAATCCTTATACCCCTCTCTAATCAAGTCACTAACCCATTCATCACATCAGCTTTTGGAAACCTCTATTCCTTCTTAAATCTCCCATCTGTCTCCTCACCATCTTATCTGAGAACCTTGCCTCATATTTCTTTAAAAATAAGTTTTATTGATATTTTCTGTTTGTTGCGTCACCATAGTTATCCCAAACCCACCTTGTCTCAAAGAGACATCTCATATGACAATTAATTTTGGAGAGTAAAAAACAAACCCCAGCAGAGCTTACTGACACATTGAAAAAGTGGATCTCCCATCTCCATGAAGGGGTAGATTGAAGCTGTCTTTTCATATCTCTTTATTTGAGTCCTGCTTGATCTCTATAATTTTGTTACATTTACTTTTGATTTTTTGGGGTGGTTTTCCTCATATTTTCCTGAGAAAATTGAGACCATTGAGAGTTTCCTCTTCTCCCCTCTGCATCTCACATTATTCAGGTTCTTTCTGCCATGATTTTATCTGTCTCACATGAAGAACTGACCCTTCTTGCCAAAGCAAACCCCTCTACATGCACAAGTGATCCTATTCCATGTCTCTGCTCCAGCAGATTGGTCCCTCTGTTATCCCCACTTTCACTCATTTTCAGTCTTTTCCTTTGTACTGGTTGCTTCTCTGATGCCCACTAACATTCCTTGTATATTCCATCCCCCACCCTCAAAAAATCCTCACTTGATTGGTCCATTCCTGCTAGTTATAGTCTCATCTCTCTCTTCTCTTTGTGTCTAAACTTCTTTTTTTTAAAAAATAATTTATTTATTTATTTAACTTTTAACAATCATTTTCACAAAATTTTAGATTCCAAATTTTCTCCCCTTTTGTCCCCTCCCCCCACCCCAAAACACCGAGCATTCTAATTGCCCCTATCACCAATCTGCTCTCTCTTCTGTCATCCCTCTCTGCCCTTGTGTCCATCTTCTCTTTTGTCCTGTAGGACCAAATAACTTTTTATACCCCTTTACCTGCATTTCTTATTTCCTAGTGGCAAGAACAGTACTTGACAGTTGTTCCTAAAACTTTGAGTTCCAACTTCTCTTCCTCCCTCCCTCCCCACCCCTTCCCTTTGGAAGGCAAGCAATTCAATATAGGCCAAATCTGTGTAGTTTTGTAAATGACTTCCATAATAGTCATGCTGTATAAGACTAACTATATTTCCCTCCATCCTATCCTGCCCCCCATTACTTCTATTCTTTCTTTTGATCCTGTCCCTCCCCATGAGTGTCGACTTCAAATTGCTGCCTCCTCCCCATGCCCTTCCTTCCATCATCCCCCCCACCCTGCTTATCCCCTTATCCTCCACTTTCCTGTATTGTAAGATAGGTTTTCATACCAAAATGAGTGGGCATTTTATTCCTTCCTTTAGTGGAATGTGATGAGAGTAAACTTCATGTTTTTCTCTCACCTCCCCTCTTTATCCCTCCACTAATAAGTCTTTTGCTTGCCTCTTTTATAAGAGATAATTTGCCCCATTCCATTTCTCCTTTTCTCCTCCCAATATATTTCTCTCTCACTGCTTGATTTCATTTTTTTAAGATATGATCCCATCCTCTTCATTTCACTCTGTGCACTCTGTCTCTATGTGTGTGTGCATGTGTGTAATCCCACCCAGTACCCAGATACTGAATGATTTCAAGAGTTACAAATATTGTCTTTCCATGTAGGAATGTAAACAGTTCAGCTTTAGTAAGTCCCTTATGACTTCTCTTTGCTGTTTACCTTTACATGCTTCTCTTCATTCTTGTGTTTGAAAGTCAAATTTTCTTTTCAGCTCTGGTCTTTTTATCAAGAATGCTTGAAAGTCCTCTATTTCATTGAAAGACCAATTTTTCCCCTGAAGTATTATACTCAGTTTTGCTGGGTAGGTGATTCTTGTCCTAGTTCCTTTGACTTCTGGAATATTCTGTTCCATGCCCTTCGATCCCTTAATGTAGAAGCTGCTAGATCTTGTGTTATCCTGATTGTATTTCCACAATACTTGAATTGTTTCTTTCTAGCTGCTTGCAATATTTTGTCCTTGACCAGGGAACTCTGGAATTTGGCCACAATGTTCCTAGGAGTTTCTCTTTTTGGATCTCTTTCAGGCAGTGATTGGTGGATTCCTTGAATACTTATTTTGGCCTCTGGTTCTAGAATCTCAGGGCAGTTTTCCTTGATAATTTCATGAAAGATGATGTCTAGGCTCTTTTTTTGATCATGGCTTTCAGGTACTCCCATAATTTTTAAATTGTCTCTCCTGGATCTATTTTCCAGGTCAGTAGTTTTTCCAATGAGATATTTCACATTCTCTTCCATTTTGTCATTCTTTTGGTTTTGTTTTGTGATTTCTTGGTTTCTCATAAAGTCATTAGCCTCCATCTGTTCCATTCTAATTTTGAAAGAACTATTTTCTTCAGTGAGCTTTTGAAGCTCCTTTTTCATTTGGCTAATTCTGCTTTTGAAAGCATTCTTCTCCTCATTGGCTTTTTGAACCTCTTTTGCCAATTGAGTTAGCCTATTTTTCAGGGTGTTATTTGCTTCAGCATTTTTTTGGGTCTCCTTTGGCGGGGTGTTTACTTGTTTTTCATGCTTTGCTTGCATGTCTCTCATTTCTCTTCCCAGCTTTTCCTCCACCTCTCTAACTTGATTTTCAAAATCCTTTTTGAGCTCTTCCATGGCCTGAGCCCATTGAGTGGGCTGGGATACAGAAGCCTTGACTTCTGTGTCTTTCCCTGATGGTAAGCATTGTTCTTCCTCATCAGAAAGGAAGGGAGGAAATACCTGTTCACCAAGAAAGTAACCTTCTATGGTCTTATTTTTTTTTCCCTTTTCTGGGCGTTTTCCTAGCCAGTGACTTGACTTCTGAATATTCTCTTCACACCCACTTTGCCTCCAGATCAGCCCAGCCAGCACTTGGGGTCTGAGATTCAAATGCTGCTTCCCAGCCTCAGGGCTTTGGGTGGAGGTGGGGCTGCTATTCAGTGTGAGATCAAGTTCAGCTGCTCAGGTGGGGGCAGGGCCACCTCAGGGGCTCAGTTCCCTCAGGGGGTTTATGCAGAGACCTTCAACAATGGATCCTGGCTCCTGCCTGCTTGGGGAGCCCCACTCTGCTTCCACCTCCACTGCTGCTTCCTGAGGGGGCCTGAGTTATGGGGGCACCCCACTCCCCTCTCGGCAAGCCAAGAAGACCCTCTCACCAACCTTTGGGGCCTGTGGGTGGAGGGACCCGTGCGGCCACTGGAGATTCTGTCCCTGAAGCCTGCTGGGATCAGCTCCTCTTGGTTCCTGGTGGCCAAGGCAGGGCTGGGCTCAGCTCTGGGGCCTGCAGCGCGAAGGACCTTTTGCAAGAGGTTTTCAGGGCTCTCTGGAACAGAAATCTCATCTGCTCCATTGTTCTGTGGTTTCGTACTGGTCCAGAATTTATTGGGAGTTCTTTTTTACAGATATTTTATGGGCTGTGGGTTTGGAGCTAGCCTATGTGTGTCTTTCTACTCCGCCATCTTGGCTCCGCCCCCTGTGTCTAAACTTCTTGAGAAGGCTGTCTATAATCAGTGCTTCCATATCCTTTCCCCTTCTCTTACCTCTGTAGTTTGGTTTCCAACTTCATTTAACTTAAATTGTTCTCTCCAAAGTTACCAATGATCTCTTGATTGCCCTGGACTCTGTCCTGGACCCTCTTCTGTATTATAGAGCAGTGGTAACAAGCTCAAATAGAAACAGGAGCAACTAATCCATACATAAGGATCCCTGTAGGCAGTATATTGTCTTAATTTTTTTTTTTTATTTTGTAATGTTTAACAATCACTGCCATACAATTGTGATTTTATCCCCCCCACCTACCCCCCACTCCCCCCCTCCCTCCCCACGACTGCATACAATTCTGTATAGATTCTACATATACTTTCCTATTGAGTATATTTTCACTATAGTCATGCTATGTAGTCAGACTAAGATAAATGAAAGAAATCGTATAACAAATCAGAACATGATACACAAACACATACACATACACAAACATGATCTGCTACAATATGTGAGTGACTTCCATATTTCTCTCTCTGAGTGTGGCAGGCATTTTGCCTTGAGATCCTCCATTGGGATTTTTTTTTTTTTTTGGTAAGAAGTTCTTGTGTTATTACACAAATCTAAGTCTACCAGAAAAAACTCTCACACACTGTGGTTGTTGCTGTGCATAAAGTTCTCCTGGTTCTGCTCCTTTCACTCAGCATCAGGTCATATAAGTCCTTCCAGGCCTCTCTGAAGTCTTCTTATTCATCATTTCTTATGGCACAATAGTACTCCATTACATTCATATACCATAATTTATTCAGCCATTCCCCAATTGATGGACATCCCCTTGACTTCCAGTTTTTGGCAACTACATAGAGTGCTGCTATAAATATTTTTGTACATGTGGGACCCTTTCCCATTTTTATGATCTCTTGGGGATATAGTCCTATTAGCGATATTGCTGGGTCAAAGGGTATGCACATTTTTGTAGCCCTTTGGGCATAGTTCCAAATTGCTCTCCAGAATGGTTGGATGCGCTCACAGCTCCACCAACAATGAATTAGTGTTCCAACTTTCCCACATCCTCTCCAGCATTTATCATTTTCTTGTTCTGTCATGTTTGCCAATCTTATAGGTGTGATGTGGTACCTCAGAGTTGTTTTGATTTGCATCTCTCTAATCAATAGTGATTTAGAGCATTTTTTCATATGATTATAGATAGCTTTAATTTCTTCCTCTGAAAATTGCCTGTTCATATCCTTTGACCATTTATCAATTGGGGAATATTGTCTTAATTTCAAAATGTAACATTAATAGTGTTTTATTGTATATTTTTTAAAAGATTTACCAATTGCGTTTTAATCTGGTCTAGGCGTTACTGGGGAGTGTTGTGGGCAGTGTGTTTGACACTTCTGCTGTAGGTGATTCCATCAATTCCCACGGATTGTTACGTCTTTGCAGAGGATTCTCACATCTAGTTATTAGCCCTAACTTTTATCCTAGCTTCCAGCCTCTAAATTACTCTTGCCTGTTATGTATCTTGAACTGGCTATCCCATAGGCACCTTAAACTCAACATTTCCAAAAATGAACTCATCTTTCTTTTCAAACCTTCCAGTCTTCTAAACTTAATTATTATTGTCAAGGTCACTACCATCATCCCAGTCACCCAAAGTCTGTAACCTTGGTGCCTTGACTCTGCACTCTTCTCCCCTTTCCCCCATATCCAAACTGTTGCCCTGTCCTGTTGATTTGTAACGTCTCTTCTATATGTTCCCTTCTCTCTTCTGACACTGCTACCACCTTGGTGCAGGTTGTCATCACTTCATGCTTGGACGTACAGTAGCCTGCAGATTTCCATGCCACAAGTCTCTCTCAACCGTAGTCCATTCTTCACTCAGGTGTCAGATTGGTCTTCTTAAAGCACAAATCTGACCATGTCACTGGTGCACCCACTCAATATGCTCCATTGATTATCATCTTCAGGAACAATATAAAGTCATCTAATGTTCAAAGCCCTTTATAACTTATCCGCTTCCTACTTTTCCTTCTTACACCATATTCCCCTTTACCTACTCTGACATCAAGTGACATTGACCTCCTTGTTATTTATACATAAGTACAGTCTTATTTATACATAAGGCATTCTTCTCTCCCAATTATGGGCATTTTCATTGGCTGCCCACCACGCCTGGATTCCTCTCTATCCTTATGTCTTTCTCCTTGATTCCTTGATTTCTTTGGGTCTCAGCTAAGATTCCCCACCTTCTGCTAGGAGCCTTTCCTGATGATCTCTTTTAATGCAAGTGCTTTCTCTTTGTTGATTACCTCCAATTTATCTTATCTGTATCTTGTTTTTGCATAGTTGTTTGCATATTGTCTATTCACCTCCATTAGACTGATCCTTTGAGACCAGGAACTGGTTCTCCCCTTACCTTTGCTGCTCGTTTTCTTTGTATCTCCAGGTCTTAGCAGAGAGTCTGGCACATAATTATGCTTAATAAATTATGCTTAATAAATTAAGCATAATTATGCTTAATAAATTTGTTGAATTCATTTGTTTCTTGGTTTTGCTTTTCTGGTTTTTTATCACAAAATAATTTTGATTACTGCTTTATAAAATGGTTTTATATCTGGAAATTTTAAAAAATTTTAAAATGTTTCTCTTGGAATTTTTGTATTTGTTCCTCCAAATATTGATATTATTTTGTCTAGTTCTATATCTCATAGTAGTGTAGCATAGCACTACACCTGTACATTAATTTTGGTAGTATAATTTTTTACTATTATTTACTATTACCATATTCCATTTAATTGTTTTGTAGTGTTTTTTATCTTTGTTCTGAGGGTATAAGCTAACTCCTAGATAGTTTTGCATGGTTATTATTTTGAATGAAATTTCCCTATTTTTCTTGGCTTTGTTAACAATATTCAGAAATGCCAATTTTTTGTGAAAAACAAATTTTTTTGTTCCACTACTTGATTAAAAGTATTAAGGAAAACTTGAGTTTTAATAACACTTCTGGTACTTATTAGTTGATTGACCAAGGGCAAGTTACTTAACCTTTCAGTGCTTCAGTTTCTTAATCTTTAAAATGGGGAAAGTAACGTTAGTTATATCTCAACAGGGTTGTTTTGAGGTGCAAATGATAGGGTGTATGGATGTTTTTTTGCATATATATATATATATGCAGATATATATGTATACACACATGTAGTTCTTTTAAGACTTTAAGGAGTTATGTAAATATTATTGTTTTATTTTTTGGTTGATTTTAAAATAATCAAACAGGTAATTTTGTTTCTTTTTCATCTCTGCATGTTGTACCATGTGTATTTCTAGCAGTGTTTATCAAATAATGTCAGAAGCATTGGTCCTCCTCACTTTGCCCTTAGTCTTATTGGAAAATGTTCTATGCCATCTTCATTACAAGTAGTGTTAGTTGTTTATTTCAGATAAGTTTTGATTCTATTAGGGAAAAAAAATCATTCTATTAAGTGGTGTTCTTGGTTCATAGCCTCTTCTGTACCAATAACATTTTATGATTTTATTATTTTGTTATTAGTCTTCCTCATGTTGACCTATCCTTCCATTCTTTTTATGAATCCAAGCTAGTCATACTAAAATTTAAAAAAATATATTGCTTTAGTCTTCTTGCTAATCTTTTATTTAATGTTTTTGTATTAGTAATCTTTTATTTAATGTTTTTGTACTAGTATCGCTATATCTCCTGAATTAGGAGAATTTTGGTAATGTTCAGTCATTGTTTTTGCAGTTTGTGTAGCATAGGGGCTTTGATACCAAATACCAAATATTTTTCTAAATATATGTTAGAATTCATTTATAAGTCCAGTAGACCATGGCTTTTATAGCTTTCTTCATTTCTTTCTGAGATTATATTTAGATTTTCTACTTCATTATTTTGGATATAATTTTTTGGGTAAATATTCATCCAATTCATGTTTTGAATTTGTTAGTATATAATTTAGTAAAGCAATTTATGATAAATTTCTTCATTTTTTTCCTCATTTGTTGTGAATTCTTTCTCATTTTAATAATTTGGTAAATTTGTTTTTTCTCCAGGGGCTAGGGGCAGGTGATGGAATATTATATTTACTAGTGGTCACATTTTATTGGTAAAAACTGCCCTTGGCTTAATTTTTTAGCTTTTAATATTTTTGTTTCTGATTTTTTCTCCTTTTTTCCTCTCCTTTTTTCACCCTAATTTTTAGAGTTTCTGCTTCTGTGCTTATTTTTGGATTATGTCTTCATTTTTTTCTTCGATATATTCGAAATTATTTTGTTTTTTTTAATGTAAGTGTTCAGAGATTTTTTTCCCCATCCCACAAATTTTGGTGTTTTTTTCATTGTCCTTTTTTTAAAAAAAAAAAATCATTATGTGATATGTTCTTTTATCTATTCATTCTTTAAGCTTATTGTTCATACTTCCTTTAATAATTACAATTTTGATTTTATCATCTTTAAAGCATATTTAGTATTTTCACCTTTCTGCCTTTATACACTTGTATGTGATCAATTTTATAAAGGTACTGCGTGATGTTGAAGATACTTGTGCTTCTTAAAATTCCTAATTAGTAATTTTTTAAGGTCTGTGTAATTTTTTTTAATCCATGCAGATCCTTTTTTTGTATTCTGTTAAATTTATCTAAATCAAGAAGCATATTGAAATCTTCAGCTATCAGTGTATATGATCTACAATTCAGTTTTTCTTTGAAAATACTATGCCAATTGGTGCATGTGTATACAATATTGATGTTTTTTGTTAGCTGTATACCTTTAAGTCTAATGAAGTTTCCCTGCTTGTCTGCTATCTGCATCTATGTTTATCATTGTCTTGTCTGAGATTATGACCATCATTTCTATTTTATTGAATTCATCCTATTTCAGCCACTAATTATAACTTTTAATTAATTGTTATGCTTTAATTGTGTTTGCTATATGTGGAAAACTGTTGGAGTTTGTTTTTCTTACTTGTTTTGACACTCAGTCTTATGCTCAGGCTATCCCATTCATGTTTATGGTGGTAATAATGATCGTTTGTTTTTCCTGTCATAAAAGTATACTAAGATATTTTTTCTCTCCCACTCTTGCCTCTGTCTTCTGTGCAAATTCATTTTCATCACAGTGGTGAATACCTTTGGTGGATATATGGTCTCTGTTTTGTGCCTCACTTTGACTTTTTTATTATTAGAGGACTTATTTCTGTGTTAAATCGTCCAAGGAATAGTGAATGATTTCGTTGATGTATGGATGGAAGACACCTTGTTGTTGCCTTCAGGATAGTGTTTTGTTCCTGGTTTTTATATATAGTTTTATGCAGCTTTTCTATCATTAAAAAATAATTAACAAACAATAACCACAGTCAAATCTTATAATCTCTGCCTATGTCAGCTTAATTGTGAAATGATAAAAGTTTACTGTGCATTGTTGAATGTTAATTGTGAAAATCTGCTTGTTTTTCTACTAATATCCTTATCAAGGATGCCTTCTTATAAAGGTTTTGTGTAGGTGGGAAAGTTTGCATATAGGTTGGTTATTACTTATGTTCTCTTTGTCACCATTTTTCATTATTAATAAAGTTTAATATCTTGTCTTTTAGATAATTTATTTATCACTCCTTTAATACCCTCATAGTTGTTGGTTCCATCCAGCATGGAGCTTCTTTGTATGCATTTGGTACAGGCCTGCTGCTTTTCGTGTTTTTGTTCTCTTTAGTTGCATTTCTACCAGGACTGGTGTTAGGGCCCAACTGTGGTGATTTCACTGTGCATTTTGCCTGAACTCTTTTCTGGAGCAGTAGCTTGTGGATTCCATTGAATTGCACTTTGCCTTCTTTTTCCAATACTTTGCAGTTTTGTTTTGTGATTTAAAAAAAATGATATTCAGAGCTATTTGTTTCTTTATGGTCTTTTAGGGGCTTGATAATTCTTGGCCTGTCTCCATATCCTGTTTTCCAGGTCAATTGTTTTTTATAATAGATAGCTCATTTGCTTTCCAGTTTTTTTGACTTTTTGCTTTGCTGTAACATATCCTTTTCTATCATTTAGTTTTTGAGTTCCATTCCCCTCTTCCTTTATTTTTGTCCTCCAGTGTACCTACTGCTTTGCTAAGTTTTTCCAAATTCTGTTCTATCATGTTTTCTTCTTGTGATTTTCATTAATAGTTTGAACTTTTCTCTTTTTTTGTTCACTTATTAGAACTGCCAGTTACTCTGAGAGTTTCCTTTATTTGGCTCTAGAATTCTAGAATCTGCCTCTTTTTCCTGACTTTTGTTCCTATAGTATTTGTTCATTGTATTCAGGGCAGTGCAGTGTATAGAGCCCTGTAGCTGGAGTAAAAAAGACCTGGGTTCAAATCCCCTCTCAAAAACTAGCTGTTTAATCCTTGGCAAGCCACTTGATTTTTATTTTCTTCAGTTTCTCAATCTGTAAAATGAGAGTAATAATAGCAGCTATTTCCCACGGTGATTGTGAGAGTCAAAAGAAAATGTTTGTAAAGTACTTTGCAAACCTTACATAAATGCCACTTACTGCTTGTCAATATCTCTGATGCCTTTTCCTCCCACTAAGGAGTCTTAACTCCTCAGTTTCTGCTTGTTGAGGGGTAGAGTCTGATTGATTTGCTGAGGGGAGGCTCCTCTAGTTTACGATAAATTTTGGGGTGGTCTTTGGTGGGAATTTACCTCAGCCATCTATTTCTGTGGCTGTTGAAGCTATCCTTGGTATTTGCATGAGGGTCCAAAATAAAGTGAGGACTAAAGCACAGGACTGAATAAAAAGTTGAGATATGCAAAAAAATTTCCTACCAAACATTCAGGTACAGTCCAGTATATAGCTCCTTTCTGCCTCTGTTATCATGGTGACAGAGAGGTGAAAAGAGGGACGGAATCATGGTTTTTAGACTTTTTCTGATCACATAAACAAAATAAAACCCTTATAAGTGTTAATTTTTCTGTTCCATATATGAGATCATTTTCAAGTGACTAGTGAAGTGTTATCCTGCTGGAAGAGCTAAATCATATCAGTTTGGATGTCTTATAAATGAAACAGAAGACAAGAAGTTACAGCTGAGTGAAAGGATGGATCACAGGTTCTTTTTGAAGAAGCAAATAATATAGCAGATTTGGAGAGATGATTATGTGTGTCCAGAGGTGACAGGAAGCATTTCTCATAAGACCCTTGATAATCTTAGGTTGAAGTACTTACGATAAAACACTACCATGAAGATAACTATATCTTTTTCACCAGCATATGTAACATAGTCTGAAGAGGACTAAAAATTTAATGAAGAATAACATAAAACCTTTCAAATTAGATCAATTTCGTACTCAATGATTTCAATAAGGTAAGTATATAGGGGAAAATAGTGAAAAATACAGTTTAGGAATGAGAAATGAGACATGCCAAAGGTTTAGAAATCTCGCATGTCATCTGTACTTTTTTAAAGAAATTTTTTAGAGGTAGGACATAAACATAAAAATAAAATCATAAAAGTTAAATTGCAAGATAAGAAAATATATATATTAAAGTCATTTACTAGTCAGTTGTCTGTATTTGTGGTTCTCAAGCATTTTGGCCTCGAAACCCTTTATACTTTTGGCAATTATTGAGGACTCCTCCAGAGCTTTTGTTTATATGATCAGTATTTACTATATTAGGAGTTAAAACATTTTAATATTATTATGAAAATAATTTTGACTCTGGACTTGCTGAGAGGGCCCCAGGGACCCTAGGGGTTCCTAAACTGCGTATTAAAAATCTGTGGTCTATATAGTCAAAGTATTAATTTGTTAGAGCAAAGATAGAAAAACTAGCAAAATGAGAGGGAGGAATGGATGGTGTGCACTTAAAACCACTCCAACCTCACTCAAAATATGTAATTTGCTTTTTAGCACTTTTTTAAAAAATGGAAAATGGATAAAAGAATGGATATCGGCATCAACTGTAACCATGAAAATAAATCACCCAGATGAAAAGGCCTTAGAAATTGCTTGAGCCAGTGAATATGTGATCACTTCTAAGCAGAGTGATGTGACAGTCAAAGATAACAGCTTGTTTATAAAATCTATTGGAGGAGAATTGTTGAAGATTATGAGCAGTATTAACTCAAAAAAGTACTGCCTCAAAAACAGTAGAGATTATGGAAAGCTTGATGAAAAACTCATTTAGATTAATTTAGATTAGTTTTCCCAAGAGTTTTAATATTGATTTTGAAGGAGGATAACAAACTGTTGAAAAATGGATAGATTTGTCAAGATTTCTATAATAAATTGTGCTCTCCAAAAATGACAGTGGATATGATGATAACTGATATGATATGATATATGATATCATGATAGGTGAATAAAATTGAGCTCTTCAATTCAACCAAGATTTATTATGATTTAATTGAATAAGATTCAGCTAAAAATTAGTTGAAACAAGTAACAGGTTATGAAATAAACCTACAAAAATAACAGCCTTGTTGTATATTAACAATGAAATCCAGGAAGAAAAGATAGAAGAAATTCTGTTCAGAATAACAAAATGTAGTTGTTTGAGAGTCTGTACTCAGGTATACTCAGAAATGATTTGAATAAAACTATAAAACACTTTACAGAAATAAAGGAAGAGAAATAATGGAAACATTTAATTCTTCATGCTTGTGTTAATGTAAAAATGCCAAATTTTATAGAACTAGACAAAAATATAACAAAACCCAACTGGATCAAAATGTCAAGAATCTCAAAGGAAATATAAGTTTCAAGTGACTTAAATATGAACATATAAATTTGAGGCAGGGAAACCAATTAGTAGGCTGTTGCCATAATTCAGGTGGGAGGTGATAAAAATCCTGAAAGTAGCATTGTGGCTGTGAGAATACAAAGAAGCCATTGGATGCAAAAGATTGGGGAAGGGGAGTGTTGTAAGGGTGTAGAAACAGCAAGATTTAGCAAATGATTGGATTTATAGGGTAAGAGAGTATATAAATAGTCAAGAATAAAACCAGGAGAGTGATGGCGGCTTTGACAGAAAGAGGGAAATTTGAAAGGGGTGGATTTTGGTGTAAGAGTTCTCTGACTTGAACATACCAACCCATACTCTTAGGACATCCAGTCTGAAATATCCAATGGGTAATTGGCATTGTGGCCCTGGAGCTCAGTAGAAAGCCTGGGGCTGAATATATAAATCTGCATTTCATCTGAACAGAGAAGATGATAGGAATCTGGTGAATGGGATGGAATCTGGTAAATTGGATGGAATCTGATGAAATTATAAAGAAAAGAAAGCCTAAGAGAGAATCATAACCATGATAAAAAAGGATTCAACCTTATTGTCCTATATAGGAAAAGCAGGTGAATGAAAAATATCTGTTGTGATGTGCAGTTGAATGGACAACTACTAGATCTGTTGCCATTAGCGTATGTCTTGGACTAACACTTCCTAGAATTGCAACTTGCATACATATTTTCAAGTCACCTTGATGACTTAACAGAGAAACTATGAACATCCCATAAACTTAAATTCTGAATTCTCATGCCAAAATTTAAAAAAATTAAATTTCACGTACTCTTTGCTTGCTAGATGGTAAAAATTAGATTTATTTTGTTTGGCATTAGAGGGTAGAAATAAGACCAGTTTATGCAACTTTAGGTTGGCAGATCTATCTTCAGTATTTTGTAGCTATCCAAAACTGGAACGAGCAGTTTTTTTTAAGCATTTTTTATAAGATAATAAGTTTCCCTGGTAGAGAAGCATTCCCAATTATAGGATCCACAATTGGAGGTGACCTCAGAGGCTTATCTGATCCAAGTCCCTATCTTAATAAGAATCCTTTCAACTTCATACCAAAATGCTTATCCTGCCTTTTCTTGAAAACCTCCAGTAAAGGGAAACTTCTTACTACCTGCCAAACAACACATTGTGCTGGAATAGCTCTGATTTTTCTTAGTCCTAAACTAAATTTGCCTGTTTGCTTTTTAACTTCCATCCATTGTTCCCAGTTCTATCTTTTGAGACTAGGCAGAACAAATCTAATCCTTCTTTTACATGGCAGCCCTTTTATATACTTGCAGATGACTATCCTGTCTTCTCTTCAGGTTAAACATCCTCATTTCCTTCAACCAATCCTCATGGCCCTTCACTATCCTTGTTGCTGTCCTCCTAAACACTCTATCCCAGGCCAAGAGCCTGGTCTCCCTTATTTTAAGCTGTAATCCAAAGCACAAATGCCATCCTTAGAGAACTTATTAACCAGCTGTTCACTTCCCAAGTCTTCTACTCTCTTCTGAAATCTTTCACTTGAATTCGCAGCAGAATTGAAAACAGAACCTGTGTCCCTCAAGTCTTCATTTCCTTGTTCAAGACTTGGTAGTTAGTACTTAGTAATGCTTTCTGGAATCTTTCTGTGCCCATACACATCGTCGGAAATAGGTACTAATTATCAAATTTGAGAAATCTTTGGAGCATCTTTGTTGTATCTCACATATATGCCCGGAGAAGAAAACAAAGCTCCCTATTGTTGATGCGTTCAGTGTGGTCAACTGGTTAACCACTTTTTGAGGGATTATTGAAGAGGTAGTTGAGGGAATGGATTAGATGACTTTTCAGGTTACTATTCATTCTCTGTTATTGTGATTGCATTATTTTTATCTTTTGCTAATTTCAGAATAAGCAAATTCCTAGAGGAGAAAGTATTTAGAGCTTGCTTGACTACCACTGTTTCCTTAAGTACAAACTCCAAAATTTCTTTCACATTATTTTTTAATCAGCACTAGTTCTTCTCTTATCAGTACGGGGAGTAACCTTTTACTAGGATGCCAGGTGAATGTGGAGTATATTCCTTTGAATATAAGTAATTTTGAAATAACAAACTCTTACATTGTGTCAGTTAGCAGCTTATATTCACTTCTAAGGTTCTGTTACTATTTAAGACATTTAACAGCTTTATATTTTGACATTTTGAGGGGAACCTGGTTCAACAGAAAAGTGATTTAGTTGAAACCAGGAAGTAGCCATGTTAGTATCTGAAACTAGAATTATTTTCAAGTAGAATACAGACCTTGCTTTTATGAGAAGATTAATCCTTCTTTTACTAGCTCTCTAGAAATATAAAGGCAAGAGAAACTGAAGAAATCATGTGAAGCAGGCCTCCTGATATATATATGAGGATCAGCTGAACAAAGGCTATGCTGACCTCCTCATCAGGAATTGAGATCTAAAAAAGCTTTTTAAGTCATTGCCTTTTACTGAATGTTGAGGCCCTTACAGAAAACATGGAGTCATAGCTGCCTTTCTAATAGAATCATCCATCATTGTTGACTGCTGTAAGAAAAAAAAATCACAAGTCCCTCATAAGAGGCTCATAACACTATGGTATTAGAAGCCAAGTGGCATCTGTGCCCTGAATGTTACAATAGTATGCCATTGAGTGGACCTTTTCTCTTGGTCACTGCTTACTGATAATCATGCAGTCTTTATAATACTGAGACATAGTTTTTTCTTTTTTATCAGTCTCCAAACAATATAGGATGTTTCCCCATATTTTCATTCTTTTCAGATAAAAATCAACTGTAATGGTTCTAACAAAGGATAGTGAAAGTTTTGTTCTTTAGTGGTCCATTTTTAAATGTATGCTGCTGCTCTGTTGTGTTGTTTGGCATAAAACAGTCCAGTTATAACCCTGCAGCAATTATTAAACCAGTCTGTTGCATGTGGACAAGGAACAGCTCTGGTTCTGATGCAGTTTGAGTGTACTGTGAAGTAATTGGGGTTTTTGAGTACATGATAAAATAGTGCACTTTACTGTCAGTACATTAAAAAATTAAAATCTGCTCATTTTCGAGTGACTCAGCCAGCCAATTGCTTAGGAAATTGCTCTTAGTCCTGGTATTATCGCACACTTCTGTCCACAGTTTGGCTTGAACTGAATATTCCTCTGGGATTTCAGAGGACTGTGTATATTCAGAATAAGTGTTTTTGTTTTGGCCACACTGGACAATTAAATACATACATATTAATAAGATGATTATAGTAGACTATTTGGTGTAATAAGTTTTCTAGGTCTTTGGCAAATTTTGAAGAAAGAGAAAATAAGTTTGGAGAAATATGATCTTATTCCTGCAATAAAAATCATATCCAAATTGTAACATGACTCAGAATCAGAAAACTTAGGTTTAACATTGGGTTAGTTACCAACTCACAGGACATTTCTGGACCTTAGTTTTATTCATGCCAGAAATGTTAATGTTGACGTGATGTTCTTTTCACTTGTGAAAATCTGTGAAACTATGTATTTAGTTGCTGCCATGCTTTTGAAATATAGTTTAATTTTGAATTTTTAAAAAAATCATAGCCTAAAAATATTTTCTTCCCCCACTCCCGGTTTGTAGCTTCTTTTAGCCTTACAGTCCTTATAATACAAGGGCCTAGTACATATTGATGAATTAATATGAACAAAGTGTTATTATTTTCAAGTCACTGATAAAATTGTATAGCTTGAGTGTTTCAGTTTTGAATGTATGTTACACAGAACAAAACATAATCCACTTTAAGGTACACTTCTAGGAGAAGGCTATTAATTCATATATCCTCTATTATCATTATCTTTTTATATGGCTTATTTTTTGGGGGAAGAAGTGGGAAATTGGGAGTAATTGTGGAACCTTTAAGCTAGGTCAGTTAACCTCTCTAAACTTTGGTTTTCCTTATCTACAAAACAAAGGAGTTGGATTAAACGATTTTCAAGATCTCTTTTAGCCCTAAGATTATGTGGTTCTCTCTGAAGTATTGCACACAACTTTGGACAGCATGACTTCTTTGACTCCCAATAAATTGGATTTATTAAAATGGCATTTTATCATGGCAGTGTCTAAGTAATTGTTTCTTTTTCAGTCTTTCAGTAAATTGGGTGCCACTGGGCTATGGAAATAGGAAAGGTTCAGGTTGGTTTCAGTGGTACTCTTTAAAGGTTCTTCATCTAAAATATGTTATGTGATTTCTTTAAATCCAGTAGCTTTTTTTTGTTGTTGTTAGAATCTATTTTTTCACCTATAGAAGAGGTGGCAGCATTGATTCTGTTTGGTTGAAGACTGGAGGATAGAACCATTATTATTCCATCTTTCCATAAACTGTAGTGCAGAAGCAGCATGGTCCAGTGGATAGAACAGTGGGATGAGAATCAGGAGAGCTGGGTTTCTATTTTGTCAGGGTGGTGTAGTGAAAGATTTGAATTTTAATAGAGGACCTGGGCTTAAATCTTGGCTCTGCTGCTTAATTCTGAACACCTCTTAGCTTCTGTTTCCTAAACTGCAAATTGAGGGATTAATTTTGTTGATTTTGATTAGGTTGTGAGCTCCTTGAGGGCAAGAACTCTGCCTTTCTTTATATCTCCAGAGCATAGTTCCTGGCACATAATAAATGCTTATTGACATGACTCAAAGATGTTTTCCTCATCTAAATCCTATAAATTAATCACCTCATCTGGCTTGTAGGGGTGAGTAGGCACTTAGCCATGTGACTTTAGGCAAATCATTTAACCTCTGTGAGTTTCTTCATTTGTAAAATTTCACATCATACTTGTACTATACTATCTTTCAGGGTTGTATAAATTGTTAAAGGGTACATAAATGTAAATTATTATTGCTTACTCTGCAAAATAGGAGTGGGTACTTTTCAATGAATTGATCTATCAAAAGTTAATTTACTGGGCACCTTCTATGTTTCTATCTCTTTGCTAGGGACTGTTGGTAAAGAAGATGATTAACCAGTGAAATCTATCCTTGATTTATGTTTTTTAAATAAATAAAAAAACATTTGCCTCTTTTTTTCCTTTAAATTTTCTTTGAAAATAATTCTTTATTTTTTCCCTTAAATGTCATATAAAATGGGCGTAGGGGAAGAAAACTGACATTTAACAAGACAAATTCAATTTGGACCAATTCAACTTAAAGGTTTTTTTTTCTTTCTGAAAGACAACTGAGTTGCAATATATTGCTTTGGAGATCAAGCTTGAAGTCTTTTAGTATACCCTTTGAACATATTTAAATCATGCTCCTAATCACATTATCTGTGGTTTGAATTATTTAGCATCTTTTGGGGATTACATTTTTTATTCCTAATTATATGACCAAGATATATACCATGAAATATTTATCATGTAATTATGACTAAAATGTACGATTTTCCCAAAGATGTGAATAATAACTTTAAGTACCCTTATACTTAATTAAAGGGAGGTAGAGGATTAGAAGTAAATGTGAGGGACTATCTTTTTCTTTTTCTTTAAAAACCTTTAACTGGTTTATAAAATTCAGTGCCATAAGAAACAAACAGAAATAAATGATCCATATTTTTAAATATTCCTTCATTCCCTGATTAAAAAAAAAATCGACCAAGAAAACACAAGTAACTCTTGACCTCTGTGCCTGCTTTCCTACCTCTTCTTACTTTTTTGAAGTAGGAAGGGCTGTCTTGATCTAAAGAGAGTTTCATTCATTAAAGTTTTTTTGCTCTGAAGTTGATGATGAAAGCAAATATTTAAGAATAACAGAGTGGCAAGGGGTACATTTGACCAGGCAGTACTCTTTGGCTCCTGTAGATTCCTTCAAGTACCTACAGTATCAAGCCTCTTGGATACATGTGCTCAAACCTTTATTGTGGTATGTATTGGCTTAGACCAATACACTTGACCTACTTGACCTACCTTAGTTAAGGGCATGTGGTTTTTTGTGGATGTACCAGTAGTGGAAATGGGTTTATATGCTTTTTGACCTGGCTGTTCATATTTGTTAAACTGAGGCTCTTCGAGGGCAGAGGGACTATTTAATTCCTGAGTCCAGCACAGTCCCTGACACAGAGTATCTATTAAATAAATGCTTTTTGATGAATTAATTAGGCATATGACCTCTAGCTGTGGAATGAAGTGAAGTTGACTGGATCAAACCCTTGGCTTCATTCAGTGCCTGAGACTGGGATATTGTTAAAGCTGGAAATAAATGAACCATTGACCGGGCCTTAGAAACTTTTTTTTTGATCCTGAGAAAGAAGTTTGTTGTCTTTGTATTTATCCTCATAAGATTCAACTTGTAGTCTGCACAGTTTTGTTTTGTTTTGTTTTTTTGGTATAACTTAATTTCTTTGGGATTTCTCTTTATATAAGTTCAATGTCATTCCAAGTCCAGATTTCTTTTCATTACATCATGCTACCTCTCATCACCTCTCAAATACTTGCTATTTATTATCTGATAGAATTGGGGTACAGTTAGAAGGTACAAACACAATACATATATAACAGATCATATTCTTTAGTTACTTCTCAGTTTTCAAGATCTGAGTCTGATCATTTGATATCCAAGTGTGCCACTAATCACTTGTGAGATGTGTGAATAATTATATTCTTGCTTATCCCTGCTTCTAGAAAAATAGTTTAAAATGCAAGCCTGATGTAGAAGAGCAACATATTTTATGCCTGCCACTTTGTACTTTAGCATCTCCTTCAGTACTTTGAAGGACTTTTTAGATACAGATGTTTCCAGTCCCTCTTTAGCTTAGGAGGTAGTTATGAACTTGGGTGAATATATCACTTCATAAACTCAAGGGACTCAACTGGAAAGATTCTTAGAGATAGTGTAGTCCAGTTATTTAGTGGCAGAACCAGAACTTTAGCCCAAGTGCCCTTTCTATATTCTGGGTTTTAATACGGTGATAGTAGGTGCCAAATTTGTTCCTTGGGCTGTGCCTTTTCCCCAAAGCCAGCAAGGCACATCACTGGAGGCCAGACCCTTAAAAGAACTTAGGCTACTGTTATGTCCTCCACCCAAAACCAGATCATCCCAGAATATTAGTTGATCTGGTGAATACATTCTTTAATTTTTAATATCTTAGAGGAAACATTTTAAAAAATGGGAATTCGGGGAAAAATATTGAAAATTCATGACTAAGAATGTTAGAAATGATATCTTGATATAATAGATGCTATACATTAATTACATTTATGCTTTTCTCTGTTTTTAATAACAAGCCACATACAAAATCTCCATTTTCTGGATTCTTAATGCAGTATTCTTTAATTTGCAGTATTTGAGCTCAGAAATCACCAGAAGAGTTGTAAAATTCCTCTTCCATATTGTGACACTCATTTTTTCATTTCTCAAATCTAAATTTGAGGATTAAACTACTTGATAATATCTCTGAGACAAAAGAAATGGAAACTGACTTTTTTGTAGATAATGATAATAATGATTATGATATAGTACTTTAAGGTTGGCAAAATGTTTCACATATATCTTATTTTATTCTCACAACCTTGGGAGGTAGGTACTATTATTATACTCATTTTTCTGATGAAAGAACTGAAGCAGACTGAAATTAAGTGACTTGCCTCAGGTTACACAGCTGCTAAGTATTTGAAAAGAGGGCATTTGAACTCTGGTTTTCCTGGAACTAGTAAATTTTGATGACAAATCTTTTTTTTCTTAAGAACCACTCCTTAAACCCAAATAGCTGTGGCTGTCTTTGATTGGTCAACAATAGCTTCCAGGCCAAGCCCCACTTGATCCTTGTTTGGGCCCTGATTCAGAGTGAATGTAAATAGCAATTATTTTCTGTTTTGGTCAGAAATCCTGAGAGTCCTTCTCTCCCATATTGATTTTTTTTTCAACTAGATAAAGAAATCTCTGCCCCATTTCTTACTTAGCCTCAATCACTGAATGGACTTTGCCTCAGTCAAACAGAGACTCCTTAAAAATCTTTAAAAAAAAAAATGTCTTTAAGGGGTCTCATTTTGATGGAGGCAAAGCCCATTCAGTGATTGAGGCTAAGTAAGAAATGAGGCACAGTGTGTGAGGATTGATTTTTGATAGACTTATCCCTTCTTAGCAATACAAGGACCTAAAACAGTTCCAAAGGACTTATGATGAAAAGTGCCATCCACATCCAGAGAAAGAACTAGAGTTAAATGCAGAGGAAAGCCCACTATTTTCTTTTCTCTTTTGTTTTGGCTTTTCTTTCTCACACTGTGGCTGTTGGCTCCTGCTACTTTCACTGAGCATCAGTTCATATAAGTCCTTCCAGGCCTTTCTGAAGACCTCCTATTCATCATTTCTTATAGCACAATGGTATTCTATTTCATATACCACAACCTGTTCAGCCATTTCCCCAATTAATGGACATCCCCTCGATTTCCAGTTCTTGGCTATAAATATTTTTTCACAGGTGGGGCTTTTCCCCATTTTTGTGATCTCCAGGATACAGCCCTAGAAGTGGTATTGCTGGGTCAAAGGGTATGAACATCTTTGTAGCCCTTTGGACATAGTTGCTAGTTGCTCTCCAGAATGGTTGGATCAGCTCAAAGCTCCACCAGTAATGAATTAGTGTTCCAGCTCTCCCATCTTCTCCAGCATTTATCATCTTACTGTTTTGTCATGTTAGCCAATCTGATAGGTGTGATGTGGTACCTCAGAGTTGTTTTGATTTTCATCTCTCTAATCAATACTGATTTAGAGCATTTTTTATATGACTATAGATACCTTTAATTTCTTCCTCTGAAATCTGCCTGTTCATATCCTTTGACCATTTATCAACTGGGGAATGACTTGTATTCTTGTAAATACTAGTTGTGAATACTCTTGCCCAGTTTTCTGCTTCCCTCCTAATCTTGGTTGCATTGGCTTTGTTTAGACAAAAACTTTTCAATTTAATGTAATCAAAATTATAAGTTTTGCATTTCATAATGTTCTCTATCTCTTGTTTGGTCATAAATTCCTCCGTTCTCCATAAATCTCACAGATATCTGTTTATAGTATGTCTATATATAAATTGTGTTCCCATTTGAACTTTATCTTGGTATAAGGTATCAGATACTAGTTTATGCCCAATTTCTGCCATATTATTTTCAAGTTTTCCCAGAAGTTTTTTGTCAAATAGTGAGTTCTTATCCCAGAAGCTTTGGGTTTATCGAACAGTAGATTGCCAATAATCATTGACTACTGTGTCTTTTGTACCTAACCTATTCCACTGATCTGTTCCTCTATTTCTTAGCCTATACCAGCCTAGTGGTTTTGATGATTATTGTAAAGACATTAGTTTAAAAAGGCCATGGTCTCCTACTGTATGTAGGGTCATCTCCAGGTGTCCTGCTCTATATTTTGCCACTGGACCCAGATGACCCTGGAGGAGAAAGTGAGACTGGTGACTTTGCACAACCTTCCCTCACTTAAATCCAGTTCACTTGCATGTCATGGCATCTCTTCCTTGATGTCATGGTCCTCTTTGAGAAGGAAAGACAAACAATAACTAGGGCTCTGTGAACTCTGGTGCCACCTAGCTTGTTTGGACACAGTGCTTTTAGTGGTTTCCAGTGTTAATAATTGGTAGCCTTGTCTTCTGCGCCTATTTTCTTTAAAGAAATTAATTATTCAGGAGATTTGTAATTATAATTAATTGTAAATATATTAATAATAATATATTATAAATTAATTATAATTAATAAAAATAATTATAATCTTTGTAATTCGTTTTTATGGTCAGCTAGGTGGCACAGTGAATAGAGTGCTATGCTTGAAGTCAGGAAGACTCATCTTCCTGAATTCAAATCTTACTAGTTGAGTATGATCTTGGGCAAGTCACTTAACCCTGCTTGCCTCAGTTCCTCCTCTGTAAAATGAATGGGAGAAGCAAACGGCAAACCACTTCAGTTTGTCAAGAAAACCAAGTTGGTCACAACTGAAGCAACTCCACAACAAATTAGAGTTTGATTTATTTTGTATTTACTTATTTTGATCTCAAAGGCATCCACAATGTGTCTTTCAGAAGAGCAAAGAGAAATAGAAAAACAGTCGTTTTTCATCTTTTCTAAATCATCAGTTGAATCACCTATGTGAATCTGAGGACCTCAGTGGCTAAGTGGTGAGACTCGATGTACAGAGTTCTTCAGTTAGCTAGAAGGAAGCTTTGTCCTTCCATTTCTCCTGTGATGTGGTTCTAAGCAGGATAATGTTAGTGTATGTGAGCATTTTCTTAATTCCCTCATCCTTATACTTTACTGAGGACCTTCTTTTGTGGACTTTTGTGGGTCTGATCTCTGACCTATGGATTGTAGAATCAAATCCAATCTAATCAACAGAGAGGAGGTATTTCAAAGGGTAGTAGAGATATATGCTAAGTATAAGTAGGGTGTAGCATTTCAGTGAATTGAACACAAAAAGTAAAATTTCATGCAGAAAATGTATGATTGCAAAAGGAGATGGGCTGATCTTGTAATAAGAATAGGGCAATAACATTAAAAAGCTTGGAGTTTTGCACTTCTAATGGAAAGGTTAATCTCTAGAAGAAAATATCCAGTGCATTGAGTAGTTTTTCAATGAGAGGTTATATTGGATTTATTTTTTTATATGAAAATAAATTGTATAGGATAAGGCAAAATGGATTGAAATATGCTCTGTTGGAGAGATTTTCCACATTGAGTTCATTAGTCCATTAAAATAATATGAAACAAAACCTTGTCATTCATATTTTAATGTGATTATTAAATTAGGATCTTTTCAAGCTTTTTTTAATAGGAATACAAATTGCTGAAAAAATATTTATGTAAATAGAAGTGATTCAAATGTTTCACAAAAGGCCTGTTATCTGTTCAAAGGCTATAAAACCATGACATTACGCCACAATAAAGACCAATCTGCAGGTATGTTATAATTTTGTTGCCCAAACAGAAAAAATGAAGTATAGCTAGTGAAATGTTTTGGATTTCATTAGAAAATCTCAGGTAATTAGAAGTACTTGAACAAATGAATAATAAGTAGCTTTGCTTATACTGTTACTACCTTCATTTAGTGGTATGGTGAAGGAAACCCACAGTATGTAATCAAGTCTTAGCTTTCCCATTGAGTACCTTGGAGATAAGTACCGAGTCACTGACTCTTGGAGTATCATCTGTAAAGTATGATTTTTTTAGCTAGTCTCATAGGAATGGTTTAAGGACACAATGTGTTAATAAATCATGTGAGATCACTCTGAAAACGTTTTTAAATGACATGTTGAAATAAAGTATTATTAAAGTAGTCTTACTGAGGGCCTTTATTATCAAATCTATGAAATCCTACAGCCCCAAATGAACTTTTTCCTGCTGGTACTTGAATAGTATTTTGTGCACATCTCTTATTATTTATATATGTGTTGTATGCCATCTACTACATTATAAGGTCCATGAGGCCTAATTCCTGGGCTTATTCATATTTCTGTATCCTTAGAATCTTTGATCTTCGAGACATTTAATAAATGACTGTTGAATTGAAGTAGATTGAATTAAACAAATGGTTATCAGCCTGTATTACTGGAACTTTATACCTTGGATTCTTCTCCTTCGTAATTTTCCTTTGTTTATGTCTCATACACTTTGTAATAAAGAAAGACTGATAAAGCATTTATTCGGTGCTTATTGTGTGCCAGGTACTGTGCCAAGTACTAGAAATACAAATATAAGCAAAGGATACAGTCCCTGCCCTCAAGGAACTTACATTAAAATGGGAGAATACTCTGTATTTCTGGGTGTTGGCAAGACAGGAAGGTAAGAAATGGGCCGTGGCATGAGGCAAAGCTTACCAATGGTGGGTGCATGGGTAGGTGGTCTGAAGAGGTTTAAATTTTATGGAGATTTCGATAAGTGACAGCTTAAATCTTTTTATTTTGGGACTTTAAAATGCCTAAGCTGTATTTGTCTGTTGTCAACTTTTGCCATATTTCATCTTTCAAGTCTTTCATTGTTTTTGGTTTGTTCTTTTTTCATCTTTTTCTCTGTAAATAACTGGATTTTTTCTTCCTTTGTCTTAGGGAAACTGGGTCTCAGAAAGGTTTGGAGTGACTTGCTCAAGGCCCCAGAAGGAAGAAAAGAAGTCACACATGGCCACAAGGACAGTAGCTCAGGCCTGACTTCATGTTTCCTATCCTCCTGTTCACCTGACTTGAAACTTTCTAACAATATATGTCTGTTATGAGCACTATTTATAGTATTATAAAAACTGATATTTAGCAATTGGTTTACCTGCTATTTTTTGACTTCATTCACTTGTGTTCAGTCACTCTGAATAACATTTGCATCTTCATGACAGAGGAGTACAGAAGAGGTAGGGGGAGGAATTAGTACTATAACAATTTGTATATGTGGTCCTTTATGGTGTATAAATCACTTTTCCCACAGCAACTCTGTGAAATAGATAGTAGTACAAGAATTATTTTCAGTTTATAGGCTTATAGAATTGGAAAGGACCTTAGAGAGATCATTTAGTTCAACCCTTTATTTTATAAATGGGGGAAAGAACTTGACATAAATATTACAGATGCCAGAGTTCATTCAGATTCTGCTTTTTTCTTGCAGCCCTGTAATGTAGATGTTTTTAGATCAGGATAATGAAGTTTGCAGAGGTATACCCGTGGTCACCAGTCTGACTCCTAAGTGCTGAAATCAGCATTTGGACCTAGGCCTTTCTAGTCCTGTGTTATCTCTCACACATATACATCAGGGCTGAAGTTTAAAAGACATGTGTTTTTCCACAGGCTGAACAACTTTGTACTCTGTGTGAAAAGTATAAAGCAGTCTAAGCTGTTTTCCCCTGTTACTATCTTGAAAAAAAAATTTTCTTTTTTTTTTTTGTGGTAAAATTAGGCAGCAAATAGTGAAAAGAAATACATAAATGCCAAATTAAAAGAAAGTAGTGTTAGTCATTGTCTTCCTTTGCCTTGAAGGAAAGTACATGTATGAGCCAGCCTTGTAGAGGGACTTTTAGACTTTCTGAAGGCTTGGTCTCTAGGAATGGAATTGGAACTTCCTTTCTTAATTCTGCTTTCACTCTTGATAAAGCCTTTTTAGATATTGATCATTGTTAGCTCTGTTTCTCAGTATAGCTAAAGAAAGCCCATTTCTTTTTCCCTTCTCCTGATTCATTTCCACATTTCTCTTGTATAGTCTTCAGAAACAGATCATGTTACTAGGATTATGAGAGTAACTTTTTTTAAAGGAAGATTTTTTTTTTCCCCCCAAAAAAGTGAGAGTAGCAAATAAATTAGTTGTTATAATAAAATTGGCAATTGATAAAATGCAAAAGTGGGGAAAAAAGGCCTGGTGTCTGTTCAATGACTAGAAAACCATGGCATTATATGCCACAATAAAGGCCAATCTGCAGGTATGTCATAATTTTGTTTTTGAGTGAATACTGGATGAAACTACCTTTGTAAAAAAAAAAAAATGGATGTAGCATCCTGAACCTCAGAATCTTTCATCTGCTATCTGTCCTCTATCACAGTCTTGAGGAACTACAATTAAAAAAGGGGTATTTTTTTTTTCAAATCAGTTTCCATTATTGTGTGAGATTATGAGTCATTCTAAATCCTGGTATCCAGGAGAGACGCCCCCGCTTTTACAGCTCCTTTCAACAGTTGTTTGTGGCAGTTTCAGCCTCTTTCTGCTTCTGAAGCTCTTTATTTTTAAAGCAAGGCAGACGAGGCCTAAAATTATTCCATTAAAGAGGGGCAATTTTTGTAATGGGACTTAGAGTGCTCTGCAGAAGTGCAGGCAAGTTTCTTCAATATCCTGAGCATTATTCACTCATTTAGTTAAATGATGTTTCTAATTCCCTGGTAATTACATGTAATGAGGCACTTTTTCTCTTCTTGATGAGACTTTAGCTTAATATGAGATGGCATATTTTTTTCTTCCTTTTTTTCATGGGGATAATTACCCCTTCCTAGGAAAAGCAGGGTTTGTTGTGCAGAATATAGAAAATTATTTTATTTCCTGCCATCTTGACTGCCAGTAAATTATAAAATTAAGTTTCAGAGGAACATTAGCACCATTTTGGGAAAGGCTTGAGACTTTTTTTTTTTTAATTCATGTACTGCTGTCCTCTGGGATCATAGGGGCCATTATTCATAGAATAGATGTTTTTCTGCCAATTCCAAGTATTCAGATGTATTAAGGCTGCAACATAGATTTAATTTTCTGGATGGTATCCAGTATAGAATGTTCTTGTAATCTTCTTTGTGCTCAGGTAATTATCATTACAAAGTTAAGTAATACGTTCCCTCTTTCACCCACCCTCCTCACAGCACACAACACCCTTCCCCCATTTATATATCAAATTACTCTGTGTGTGTGTGCGTGCACGCGCACGCGTGCTGATTTCAGTTACATGCAAAGCAACTATATTTGAACACATGTAGGTAGTGACACTGACTATTAATAGGTAGGAAGTTCAAAGGTAATATAGACGTTACTTAACTCTACCTATTGTTAAAAAAAATGATGTAATGAGAAAAATTCAGGAATAACAGCAGTAAGGACAATTTCATACTGAATTTTCAATTTCCTGAGCTCAATTTTTGTTAGAAATTTTAAAGGTTTTTTTGGTGGGAGGGTTGGCTTTCTGTTTTTTAGAACAGTATTTCAACAAATAATTAAGAGAGCATGTTTCAGGATAGTCATTCTTTACTGTCCCATCAAAGGATATATCTGAAGATTTTCTTTAATATGCTACCTGCTTATTTGCATATTTCAGGCTTGTAGGTATTTACCAATAATATGTCCATTCACAGTTTTTTTTAAAAATTAGTGTTCCTATTCTCCAGGGGCAATGCAGGTTGTTGAAGAAGTAAAGTCATTGTGTTATGACTGGTTGATGCACTGGACTTGAAGTCAGAAGACCTCTTTAAGGCCCTGATGTTTATTAGCTATGTGAATTTGGGCAAAATACTCAGTGGCAACAACTGTATATAATTCATTTTTCTGTTTTCCCCAGTGCTCAGCAAAATATCTTCCTACAGTTGATTTGTAATATATGTTTGTTGAATGAATAAATGAGCCTGTCTGTGAACTGAGTCAGCTTACAGAAGATAATTCTGTATCTGAGTAGTAATAACCTTTTACATTTGTATAATGCTGAACATTTTTGGGAAATGTTTTCAAATGAATTATATCATGTGATTCTCAATTATTTGTCAGCAAGCTCAATTGACAGATATGTGGTTCTGAGCTGAATCTGAGACTCCCTTTCCCCACTGATGTGACCTATTTTTGGACTATGATAATGCACAACGGCAAAATCACAGAACCATATAAACAATCCCAAGAACATATATGCTCCCTAAAGAAATTGGAGGAAAATTCTTTCCTTTGATCCTCTCATCATTACCCCTCTGCCCTGTTATTCCATTCCAGGCATTCTTTAATCCTGAGTCTCTTTTTAAAATATTTTAATAACTGTATTTCATTGTAATTGGTTTTTCATTGTCATTTTACATATTTTTAAAAATGTATTTCAAAACATTATTCTGACAAGGGGGATAAGTTTCATCACACTGTCAAAACAAAAACTTATCCCATGCTTTATACTGATGAGCCTACTGTATGATCTAGGTGGGTCAGGCATTATTGGCAGTTGAGGGTGTTGATATGCAGAAAGAGTAACTGACTTTTTGTCCTTTATTTCCCTAATCTGTTTCTTTAGCTTTTTTCTTTTCTATCAAAAAACATTTCAATGTACAAAGAATATGGAAGTATTCTATGTGAAACCATTTGTTTTTAATGTGTTTTAAATTTAACAGGGTAGTGACAACATTGCCCTGTTTGTGTTCCTTTGGAAACTTTGTTTTCTGTATATTAAAAGAAATATTTGATGTTGTTTTTCTTTATTCCCCCCTCTCATTTTTATCAGTTCTTCCAAACTCATACTTTATTCCCTCTTGTAACAAAAAAATAGAGGTTAACTGACTTGTCCAAGGTTTATAGGATTCCCAAAAGTCCTAGTGCAGGAAACTTGGGGACACTCTGAATTACCTGTTAGTGCAGAACTGGGACTAAGACCCACATGTTTACCTTTGTGCAGTTTTTTTTTTTAACTAGATGCTGTCTTGGGGGTTGGGAGGTGACTCTAGGCCCATTCCAAATGAGAATCCTTCCATCAAAGATAGAAAGGAGGACCCCATATGCACCAAAATAAAGTAGCAAAGAACTGGAAATCAAAGATAATTGTTGATTGGATAATGGCTAAACAAATTGTGCTCCATTAGTTCTTAAACATTTTGGTTTTGGGATCCCTTTCATGTGCTTAAAAATTTTTGAGAATTGTAAGGACATAAGATCTGTTCAAAAGAATAGTCTATCCTGATTATGCCAGTTGTAGGATAGTAGACCCCCTGAAAGAATACTGGCATACTGAAGAAAGAGGGGCCCATGCCAGCTTGGTTATTAATAAGCCTTATTAGAATGAATTGGGGAATTTCCCTCACAAAAGGCCAGTTGTCCTGGGTGGCAGCAGGACAAAAATGGTAGATTGCTCACACCAATCCTAGATCAGGCCAGGTATTATATAGAAACAGAACAAAAAAGGCATAGTGCCAGGGATGACCCGGGGTCATGTGCAGATTCACCCATGGGATAGTTGGAGCTTCTTTTGCTCTTTATATTTACTCAAGGTAGTTTACATTCTCTGTGTGTAGGTCACATTCCCACCATACATTATACCCTTGGTAATCTACTCATACAGTATTTTTGACAGTATCTTCTGCAAGGTTCCCTGCGTGGTACATAAGTGATAAGTAGTTATCATGTGTAGGGAGCAGAGAGAGGAAGGACTCAGCATTGGAGACACAATTCATAACAACGATATAAGTATATAAGTAGGGAAACAACATGACCTTTAAGAGAATTACAGTTGTTGTAGTTTTCTTCTATCCCACCCCAGGGGAAGGAAGAATCAGTGGCATTTGGTGATTACTGTGAGAACTGGATTTCTGAGCTTAACTTGTTCTAAGGTAGCTAAATTTCTGAAGTAGGTTGAGAGACAAAAAAACATGACTTGGGCAATTTTATATTACATTGGGGGTGATACAGAATAAAGTGATTTGCAAAATGGAGTCAAAACAATTTGATTCTTCTCAATTTCTCCTTGTCAATGAGAGATTTGTCACAATTTTCCCTGACTGGTCAGTATAAGAGCAACAAGATGGATTAATCACAGTACAAGCCGTAGCAAGAATGTCTAAAGCCATGGACTTATTTAAAGGGGGAATTCACGTGACACCAAGATAACTGAGAAAATGAAATATATAGGTAATAGTGGAACAAAAAGACAAAGTAGTACAATAATGGCCATTAACATTAACATCAAGTCTCTCAATGTCCACTTAATCAACATGTTTTATCTTGGATGTCAGATGTTTCATGTAGCTGTCTTATCTCTAGAAACATCTGGTTTTGAACATTCTGGGATAGGTCTGTTTAGTAGAATTTCTTTCCTGAGTCCATATTATTTGTAAAAAACTACTTAGATGGTCCTGCTAAAACCTTCTACAAAACAGATAATACAAATTAGTACAGCCTCTCAAATTTTACCTCTCCAATAACTTGTTCATGTGGCAAAAATTAGCTCATTTTTGTGGTTATTGTCTAATTAACAGTAGAGTTATAAGAAGGACATCAAATTAGGAACCCATAATTCACTTGAAACTTCAGAGAATTTGTTTTTAGATATTCCACTAGAATCATTTACATTTGACATATCTTCAGATCTTGTTGCTTTCTCAAAGTTTTTCCATTCCAATTCCAGTTTCTTGAGGAGGATCAGATTGCTATTGAAGCTAATCCTATATATGAAAACATAGGTAGCAATACTCTTTGCAGGTAGAGGATCTCTGCTCCTAGGTTTAATGGTTACACACATGAATTTATTTACAGGAGGTTGACTTCACTCCAATTATAACAAAAGATCTAGGATGGGATATGTAGATACACTAAGTAATTCCCTCTTGTGTACAGAAAACAGTATATGTCAAGAGTTGTATTAAAACATGTTCAAATGGAATAGATATTACATCCTGACTATTGTTCTAAGATGACTGATTGCAATGAAAATCCATTCCTTAAAACAAGAGGTTTTTTACTTTAACCTTGTAAATAAATAGACTCACATCTTTGTTTCACAAGTTTTTTTTTTGTTGTTTTTTTTTTTACCTTTGTCCAGTTGTCACCACAGCATTCTGAAAGACAACATTCTTCAGGGACTTAATCTTATACATGACTGTGTGATTATTAGCAGGCAGATGAGAAGCCTCAGAATTAGTTTACTTGGTTGTTTGGGATGTGGAATGACTGCACGTTCAGTTGCATTGTGTTCATATCTTTTATTGATCACCTACCCTTGTTATAGAAATTTACTATAAAAGGAAAAAGCAAGGACATGATTAAAACCGCATTAAAACTGATCCTTCAGGCCTAAACCTAAGGGCACAGAATGACAACATGTGTATATCAGGATAAAGCAGACGTGCACAACATATAGCCCATAGGCTGCTTGTGGCCTTCCAAAGGATTTAGGATGGCCCACAAAAAATATATAGAGGATGTAAAAAAAAGTAAAGATGTAATGGTTGCTTTTTCCATTCCCAGCTTAACCCACTTTCCACTAGTCACTATTGTACCTTCATGTAACTTGGCAGGTGGGTTGGCACTGTGTAGTCTCTTCTGTTTGTCATGTGACGTGCAGAGGAGCAAGAGTCCTATGTTTTTGCTGTGTTTATGGTCATTACTGTCATTGAACAGAGACAAATGAGTGTAGCCATGTGTCAACGTAGCTGATGCCCCCATGCAACAATATGAAGGCTTCCTGCTTGATTGGCTGCCCTCCAAGTTACATGAGTGTCTGGCACTCAATCCAAGGTCAAACACTCAGTTTAGTATTTCTTTGTATGTGAGCAGTTGCTGTAGAGATTTTTTGGTTCTAACATTAAAATTTTTGGGGTGACTGTAAAATGGGTGATGAAAAGAAACACAGGATCAAATCAGAATATAGAGTGTTTAATCTGCAGTGGGCAGATAGGTACTTGTTTACTTCCATGAGAGGACAAAATATTGTGCTTTGTTTGCCCATAAGTAATAGCCTTTCCAAAGGAATACAATTTTTTGTCACCATTTTGATTCAGAACATCCTGACTTAAGCAAATTGGACACCAATGAAGAACAAATTAAAGTGTCCAAATTGTTGAAAAATCCCAGTGCAGAACAACAGTTTTTCAAGAAAATAAACTTGGAAAATAAGGCAGCTACTACTAAGGTTAGTTTTTAGATTTCTAAGGAAATGGATTTCAAACATGATTTTGGAGTTGATAAACTGATTGTTGACAAGTGTAATATGTCCCATTAATGAAATGTAAACAATAAAAATAACCCTGAAAAATGTATTAAAACTTGTAGTGCTTGGTAAAGTAATTTTTTAAACATTAATGTGATTTCATGATGAATTAAAATCTTAAGTAATAACTGTAATTAATTGATATTAAGATTTCCCTTTTTAAAAATATGGTTTATTTGCAAAATAGTTTAATCAGTAATTATACCTTTACTTGGAAAGTGAGCCACTAAAAACCTATTTGCTGCCCAAAGAAGTTTAGCCTATTTAAATTTTTGTCCCTACCTACTGCCAAGTTGTGCAGAACTGGGATAAACCATCCTTAACTCTGTTTGTCACAGTTGACAATCAGTCATACAGAAACAATTTCACCTCATAGCCAGACTCAGGATAACCAGGTGATGGAAGTATCACAATGGGGAAGTTGAAGAGCCTATCTTTGGCCATGTCAGGATCATCCCCTCAATTTTTTTTTTCCAGTTACAGACCACTTTCTGCCACAGTTCAGGATCTCACTCCCTCTGAGTAGCTTGTGACATTTTTCTTGTATGGTGGATTACTAGCTTGATGATCCTTTAAGCAACTATACTTTGCCTAAGGATAGACTTAAGGATACTTTGATTCAAAACTCAAAACAGTATCAGATTACAGTCCCTAGAGATTTTACCTAAAATGCCATGTTACACTAATTGCAGTTTAGGGCTGGATACAGTTATTTTCACTGTTATGGTGTTAAAATAAACAATAAAAATTTACTAGGATTCACATACATAAAGAGATTTCACTTAACATCCATCAGTTTTTTTCTCCTTGGGTTTAGACTCATCCTGGTGCAAGATCATTATTAGAAATTACTTCTGTATTATAAACAAACTTGTAATCCACAATCCTTAATGAACTCTTTTCCCAGGGGTGATGAGATGTATGTGACCTTGCCTAAACATTGATTTCAAGAAATCTGGCAAGTTTACAAAATGGGGCGAGGGGCGCTGTAATGATAATTGAAATGGGAAGATCTTTCCCATTCATTAAAAGGCCCATGTGACCTGCCTGGGCCCCATGGAGCCTGTGGTGGGATGAGCTTGCTGAATGGGTGGAATAGGAAGAGGCGGAGCTAGAACAGAGCTGAGAGAAAATTTGGTCAGAGAGCGAGGAAGGATGTAGGCAAGCAGGCAGCTGGCTAGCATGAGTGAAGGAGCTTGTTTGTGATTTGTTTAATGGAGCTGGTTTGTGGGAAGCTTAGCAATGGGAAGTCTTGGGGATGATGTTGTCCTCTGTATTGTTATTGTGTATCGATTATGATAGATTTGGCTTTCTGGTGTTAGAATAAATGTTTGGTTTTGTCTTCCATGTGGAGAGGCTTGTATTTCTCAATTCAAGAGTTGCACCAGAATATTCATGACTGCCAGAGGTGCTGTGGATATCGCTTTGGCATGACAGGGACCTACAAGTTTTTTTCTTTGTATCTTTTCACAAACAGTTAATTACCAAGTTTTCCATTTTTTCCCATAATTTTTCTAGTGTCTACTGTGTCTCATCACCAGTAATGGACTGATCAGGCAGGATTTTTCCCAAGCTATTGCAGCCCATCTATCTGGGAGTTCTCAGGAGGGTCAGACTTGCTGCTCTTGCTCTCATAAATAAGTTCTTTTTGTAGGGAGGAAGCAAGAGAGTTCTTAAAATTAAGACTGAACATAATCTATGACAAAAATGGATAGGAGTCTCATAATTTGTAGCAAAGTTACCAATTTCAAGAAACACCAATTTAAAAAGTTATTTTAAAATTGATCAGTACTTTACTTTCTAAGACTCCCTAAGTATCTAACTAGATGTTCTGATTAAGCCCAGTTACATTTTTATTGTTTCCCAATTCACACATTTTCTTTTTTTTCTGTGTACTAGATAGAAAGGGTTAATAAAGGAGGCAGGCAGTTTCTAAGTGCCAGGTATAATCTCCCCTCCCTACCCAAATCTTCACTGCCACTAAACTCATCTATAATCAGTGAGATTACCTCTAGCTGTAAAAACAAATCTGTCATTCTAGGAGTGGGGCTGGGGAAATGCTCTTAAATCCCTTAAAACAAATTCTAAAGAATGTTAGCTCAGAATTTGCTTGCATATTTATAAACATTTACACTACAAGCAGGGATTCACAGAGAATTTACATTTTAGTGTGCACAATTACAAACTCAGATACACAGAAAAACACAGACTGTTGAGACGTTGGCCCCTAAATTAGAAGTTACTTTTCTTGCCTACTTTAGTTCCCAAATCTTTGTTCACACTGTCAGTGCCTTTCTTTAACTGTCCATCCATTATCTCATTCTTACTTACGTTCTTTCCATATTCATATTCCTCCAGTAGACTTTAATTAAAGCCCTTATAAAACTGTACAGGTCTTGTTTCATATTATGATCTGATACTTCTTATCGTATCTTCGCAGAGTTTTTCTTTCTCTGTCTTTCTCTCCTGCGCCTCTCTGACCACGCAGTCAGAAACGGAGGGAAGAAGAAAGAGATAAACCTCATTTTCCTCAATTTCTTCAACTGTAAAATGAGGATAACAATAGCACCTAATCTCCCAGTGTTGTCGTGAGGATCAAATGGGATGTTAATTGTAAAGTGCTTAGCACAGTACCTGGCACATAGTAAATGCTAGGTTATAATTATTATTATTATTAGCTGTGTGACCCTGAACAAGTCATATAACCTTTGTTTGCCTCAGTTTCCTCAACTGCAAGGTGAAGATGATAACAGCGCTTTACTTGGCAGAGTTATTGCACTTAGCCTAATGCCTGGCACATATAGGTGAAATGTAAATATTTATTATTCCCTTATCTTTCTCTCATGATAGTGGCTAGTATACCTGAACTGTCCCCTAAAAAGTTAGAAGCTCTTTGATAGTAGCAACTATATTTAATTCAGCCTCTTATCTCTCATAGTGACTAATAATGCTTTATGTCAGTGTCATATACTCCACTGGTACAAGTAACCCAGTCATACTTTTTCATTCTTTGTGATTTTTATCTCTATCTTGACAAGACCTCCACGAAGGATCTATTCAGTATTCTGGAGGCATTTTTTTGGTTCTTTTGATATTTCATGGGTGCTATCACTGAGGCTATTTGACTATTATCCCTCAGTGTTGCTATCTAATTAGCCTACCTCCTTTTTCACTTACATTCTTGATGTGCTTCACAGTCTCTGGTATGCCTAGTCATTGGTTATATCTTGTAGTCTACTTGTACCCACCTGAACCAATGGCTTTTTGGCACATAATAGGCATTCTGTAAATATTTGTTGGATAGTTGAATGGATGGCTAAAATGAAGCATTTGCATTGAAATGGCCTTTTGTTTTCCTTGCTGCAAGATACCTATTGTTAAATTTTTATTATTGAATCTTGAAGATAACACTTTATAAGAGTTTGTCTTTCAAGAGTTGCCTTCATATATGCATGTCATAGGTTACTATGAAAAAAGCAGCAAGCCTTCTGGTGAAGAGTTTTATATTTACTGATTTTTTTTTTAGTCACCTAACCAATCAATGAAAATAAATAGCTAGTTGTAATATAAAATGTTTACTTTTCAACTGACTAATGACAAAAACAATAGTAAATGATAAATGTACTTAAAGTTAAATTGTATGTATTGTTTCATTTTTAACATTGTTTATATATAAATAGACATTTTCTTCTCTTCTGCCACGGGTGCACTTGGTTACAGTCTTACAGAAACTCTGCTAAATGAGTGACCCACTGTTACTTGACAGTTCATTTGAAAATCCACCAGATAGAAGAATTGTAATCTAGCTTATGTTAAGATGATAGTTATATGACTGGGAGCAAGATCAAATGTGAGTTATGGATGAAGAGAAGACTTAAGATTTAACCATTGGAATTACATATATTGAGTAAAGGTTAAGGCTCATATTGTGAATGAACATAGGAGAATGGAAGACTGGGTGGTGCCCTCAACAGAAATTGGGAAATTTGTAAGAGGGAATAGGTTGTGTGGGAAAAGAAGAGGTCTATTTTGAACATATTGAGTTTGAGATGTATATGGGATAGGCAGTATGTGCAGGACTGGAACACAGGCAAGAGATGGGCTGGATAGATATTTGAAGTCTTTTGCATAGAAATCCTTGGGAGTCAATGAGGTCACCAAGTGAGATAGTGTAGAGAGAGAAGAAGGTTCAGGACCTAACTTGAGCTCAACCCCATTTAGGGGCAAGAAGCAGTTGTGACTGTCAGGAGGAAAATCAGGAGAGAGAACAGTGCCATGGCAACCTAGCGGGCAGTGTCTTTGTGGAGACTGAATAAACCATGTCCAATGCTGCAGAGCTTAGAAAGGATAAGAATTGAGAAAAGACCATCAAATTTAGATTATTGGTAACTTTAGAGAACTGTTTCAGCTGAGTGATGAAGTTTGAATCCGATGTGCAAAGGGTTGAGTGTGAGGAAGAGGAAATAGAGATAGTAAGTCAGTAAGTAAGTAGGAGCTGAAAAGCTGACTCCCCTAGCAGTTCAGCTGTGAAAGGGAGATTATTCATAGAATGGAAGTTTAAGGGTCTGAGGAAAGAAGTGAAAGTTTGGAATAACCTCTGTGGGGAGTGAGAGATCAGGGAGGAGAAAAAGGATTTCCTTGTTCCAATGAGGGCCCAGTTTTGTTTAGATAACAGATGTGTAGTGGATTTAAAGCTTAATCGTTACTTCTGCCAGCTTTATTCAGTATATTATGCGAGCAGAAGTGGAGAATAGTGGGAGAATCCAGGATTAGGGTTTGTCCTAGCATGTGCAGTGATAAGATAAGGGGTCAGTGAATTTGAGAGTAGGGCAGTGGAGTTACAAGAGTCTGGTATGGGGTCATGATTGAGGAGGGGGAAAGTAAAGTTAGTAGGAATGATAACTAGAAAGGTGGAGGGATCAGAGGTCCGAATGAGGAGAGGTAGAATGATGGGTCACGATCAGAAAAAGGAATTTAAAAGTTTTGATCAAGGAAGTGGAACCTTGTGGGTGATGGTGAGGTTAAGTGTATAATCATTCCTGTGTGTATCTGAAGTGGAATGGGAGAACAGGTGATGGGATTTGAGGAAATGGAGGAACTGGGAAATTAATTTGAGGAAACCTCAGCATGTATGTTGAAGCTCTTGCTCTTTGCAAGAATGTAAGAACTCAGGATCTGTGAAGCATCAGAATACATCTGAGGAGAATCTCATTAAACTTTCAGAATACAGTGATATCTGTGGTCATTGCAAAGAGATTAGCCAAACAGCTTGCACAGGAAAAGAAATGAAGATTTTTCATTGCCTACACCCTCACTTGCAGCTGGATGGGTAGACCATCACTAGTTCATCAGTATCTTAGGCACTGACAGTGCACATTGAGCTAGACCCAGAATTGATTAGGAAGAAGAAAACAGAATGGATTACAGTTATGCTGCATTTTTAGTGATTGCTAGTTAGTCCTTGAAACAAGAATCTCGTTCTTATTTTTAATGGTAAGCCTTTCTTTGTTTTAAATATGTTGGTTTTTTCCCCATTTCTCTAATTCCTCAATGACTCTTCCCTAACCCCAGTAAAACCATTGTAACAGATAAGTACAGTTGAACAAAATGGATCAGCCTTTAGGTTGTGTATGGAAATGTATGCCTCTTTCTAAAACTATGATTCAGTCTCCCTGTGAAAAGGCAGGAATCATGTTTGACCAGCATTCCTCTGGAGTCCCAAATGGAAGGTGAGATTTTTAACTGAGACTTGAGGGAAGGTAGGAGAAGATGAGGAAAGGACATTCTAGGCATGGGGGACATCCAACTTACTAAAAGTTGGCTTCCTAAAGTATAGGTTTGACCACGGCACCCTCCTACTTAGTAAACTCTTTGCTGCTTCCATCATCAAATCTGAAATCCTTTGAGTTTTAAAGCCTTCCATATTTGGCTGCTTCTGGCCTTTTCGGTCTTCTTACTTTTTACTCCATTCCATGTACTCTGTGGAGCACACTAGCCTCCTTGCATTTTCTCACACACACAAAAAAATGCATTTCCTGGCTGCGTTTTCACTGACTGTCATCATGCCTGGAATCTTCTTCTTTATCTCTGTCCTTCCTGGCTTTCTTGGCTTCTCTCAAGTTTCAGCTAAAATTCTACCTTTTGTAAGAAGCCTTTCCCAATCCCTCCTAATTTCCTTCCTTCTGTTGATTATTTCTTATTTAGACTTCCTTCTGAAATTATCTTCAGTACTGGGGAAGGTGAGCTCTGACAACTGGCACTGGTTTGCCTTTTTTTAATCCTCAGCACCTAGCAGATCTTGCACATAGTATCTGCTTAATAAATAAATGCCTTTTGTTGACTGACAGTATTCTGTTATATTTATTTACCACAGTTTGTTCAACTGTTTGCCCATCAGTGGGCACGCACTTGCTTTACAATTTTTTGCTACTCCAGAGTGTTGCTTTGAATATTTTTTTTAATATAGGACCTTTTCTTCTGTATTTGGCCTTCTTGACATATATGTTTTGTGGTGGTGTAGCTGTGCCAAAGGTTATGCACCATTTAGCAAAGTTTCCCTTCTTTTTAGTGTGAGACCATTTCATAGCTCTACCAACAGTACATTAGTTTTCTCACAGTCCTTGTAACGTTTTCCATTTATGTCTTGTAAGGCAGGTAGGTCCCACAGTGGAGAGAGAATTGGCTCTTGAATCAAAAAGACCTGTGTTCAAATCCAACATGAAACACTAATTGTGTGACCGTGGGCAAGTCACTTTGCTTCAGTTTCCTTATCTGTAAAATGGGGATAATAGTACCTACCTTACAGGGTGATTGTGAGGATCAAATGAGATAATATTTGTAAAGGTCTTAGCACAGTGCCTGGAACATAGTAGGTACTATGTAAATGCTACTTATTATCATCATCATCATCGTTATTAATTATCTTGCCAACAATAGTAATATTCTTTTGGTGATGCTGTATACCAGTGTAAATAATAGAACACTACAATCTCTAAAGAATCAAAATTATGGATAACATGTCAGTGTACAGATGTTTGGTGGTCATAAGTAGACTATATTGCCAATAATCTCTCTTACACAATAATGTAAGAAAATGTGTAATTCATTTGAAAAAGAAACATGTTCATCTTGTAGGCAGAGTGATGGATAATACATTGATGGCCCAAATTCTGTACCAGTAACTGAAATATTAAAAGACGTATAGGGAAGGTTTCCAATGCCATTGAGGAGATCTCCTATGGAAGATTAATAAATGAATATGGATGGGTATTATACCTCATGAGGTGTGTGTGTTTGTGATTTTATAGATCCATTAAAGAAAGCATTAAAGTAATTATATAAATATGAGGTACACTGTTGAGATGAATAAATCAATTTAATGCATAAAAAAGAATTTACTAAGTACTTTGTATGTACCCTGTATGGTGTTAGATGAAGAAGATGCAAATATAAGCATGATAGTCTCTGTCCTCAAGAAGAAAGACTGGAAATTCCTGGAAAGTAATATAGAGGTCCACTGCTAGGCAAAATAAAGAAAAAGTTTATCTGTCAGAGCCCTGAGTCCCAGGCACAGATTTTGGTGGGAGGAGGATGAGGAAGATGGACAAAGTGCAGTTGGTTTAGTTTGGAAATGGTTAGAAAGTGAAGAAAGTGTAGTTTTCTTCAAGCCTACAAGGAACATGAACTTGGAATCAGAAGACTTGGGTTCAAGTCTCACTTGTGCCACTTTGATTCATGAAAATTAGAGGGAACTTCAGAGATCATCTACTCTAGTTCTCTCATTTTCAGATGAAGAGTTGAAACCCAGAGAAGCTGACTTGCTCACACTGGTAGTCAATGTGGTACAGTGAAGGTGCAAGAGACTTGGTCTCAGGAAAGACTTGGGATCAAATTCTGGTCCTGCCACTTAGAAGCATTATGACCTAGGACCCATCTCTTAACCTTTCCAAGCCGCAGTTTCCTTATCTGAAAAGTAGGGATAGTAATGCTTGAATGACTTACCTTACAGGGATAATACCTTACAGGGAGGAATGTATTCTGTAACTTTAAAGCCCATATAAATGTAAACTTATCTATTTTATGTATAACTCAGGTCTTCTGAGTGCCACCTGGCACACTGTCAGGAAGTATGCATCCTTTGTGCAGAGATCCCTTTAGAGCAGGGTTGTGAAATATTTTTATAGGGATGCAGTATTCACTGATCCTGGATCTTCATTACAGCCCCTCCATCTAGTTGTAACCATGATTAGCAGATGGCATCAGCAAAAGGTACGCTTGATGCCTCAGGGATAGAGACAAGACAGACCTCATGTTCTTTTAAAAATTTTCTTAATCTAAATTTAACAAACACCAAGTAAAGTGGCATTTCCATATACATAGTAGAAAAATTTTTAAGAAGTCATACATGGAACTGAGAATCTCTTACATCCTTCTTGCTTTTCTTTTAAAATACATAATAAATTTAGCATGTAACTTTCAAAGCTATCTTGCTTGTCTGATTCTTTCTGGCCTTCTGTTCTCTTTGATACACTAAAAAAGTCTTTCCTTTCTTCCTTCCTTCCTTCCTTCCTTCCTTCCTTCCTTCCTTCCTTCCTTCCTTCCTTCCTTCCTTCCTTCCTTCCTTCCTTCCTTCTTTCCCTCCCTCCCTCCCTTCCTTCCTCTCTTCCTTCTTCCCTTCCTTCCTTTCTTCCTTCCTGCCTTCCTTCCTGCCTTCCTTCTTTCCTTCCTTCCTTCCTCTTTCCTTTTCTTCCCTCCCTTTGTACCTTCTCTTCCTTCCTACTTCTACCTTCCTGTCTTTGGGCAAGTGTCTGCCTCAGTTTCCCCAATGGTAAAAAAATGCCATTTACCCCACAGTGTTGTTATGAGGATCAAATGCATAATACTTGTAAAGTGCCTGGCACACAATAGGCTCTTAATAAACGCCTGTTCGCTTCCTCCACCCTCTTCCCACTTTTATCCCTGTTACTCTTCTTTCTCCTTACTTTGTTGGCACACTTCCTCTTTTACTTTGGGCTCTCACCTTAGTTTTCACCTTTGTAAAATGGAAGTAATGGGCACACTACCTACTTCAAAGTTTTATGACATGGCTGTTTTGTACACATTGAGACACCACATCATTGTGATTAATAATTATAATTGTAACAATTCAGTAATATTGATTAAATGCCTACTGTTAATCAACACATATTTATTGATTGCCTGCTAAGTGGCAGGCGCCATGCTCAGTACTGGGAATACAAAGACAAAAAAAAAATTAAACAATCTGTGCCCTCAAGAAGCTTACATTCTATCAGAAGAGATAACATGTACACGTATAGAATAAACAGAGACAGAGTAGATGCAAGGTAGCTGAATACAAGAGAGATAAGGAGGGAGGTCATTAGCACTTGATTTCAGGAGAGGCTCTTTGTAGAAGGTAGTACTATGGACAGGACTGGGTGTTGAGGATATAATGATGAATAACAAAAATTTCCCCTTGTGAAGTTTATATTTTCTGAAGGAGTTTACGCTATTGAGTCAGATGTGAAAGTGCTTTGTAAAGTGTTAAGCCGTATACAAATACATTTCAGTACTTGAAGGATCTGCATTTTCATCAGTGTGGATATTTCCTCCAGGGAAGCAGGTTATAATTCTGCTGGTGCCTTAAGCAATGGCCAAAACATTACTTTTCAGCCAAATTGGTGATGAGCCCCTTTCATCTTAGCTAGGCTAGGATCTTCATATAATTCATATATGACCCATCAGTAAACATATGAAACACTTGGTAGGACCTACTGGGACTGGTCTCTTGACAGTTTTTTTTTGTTGTTGTTGTTTAATAGTTTTTAGTTGTGTCTAATTTTTTGTGACCCCATTTGGGAATTTCTTGGCCAAGATACTGGAGTGGTTTGCCATTTTGTTCTCTAACTCATTTTACATATGAGGAAACTGTGGGAAACACGGTTAAGTGACTTGCCCTGGGTCACACAGCTACTAAATGACTGAGGTCAGATTTGAACTCAAGAAGTTGAGTCTTTCTGACTTAGGGTCTAATTCTCTATCCTCTGTGCCATCTCTCTGAAAAAGCCCCATGAAGATGGAGTAACATCTCTGTCTCTTTGGGTGCCCAAAGAAACTTGCCTGGCATGGGTTTGGGGAAAGTATAGGTGAAAGTGAAATTAGCAACATGGAGGGTAAAATTTCACCAAGATTACTTGTGGGAAAGACAGTTAAGAATCAGCTTGAATAGTAGATTGCTGTTAACAGGGAAGATTTAGGTGTTTTATATATGTGTATACACACATAATATATACAATATAGACATATATAATGCACTATATACATTGTCCATGTCCAAAAAACCAAGTCTTATTCTGTACTCTGAGACTGTCACCTCTTTATCAGGAGGTAGGTATCATGTTTCATCACGTGTTCCCTGGAATCATGATTGAGCATTTTGCTGATCAGATTGCCTGTCTTTCAAAACTGTTTATGTTTAAAATGTTGTTGTTGGATAAATTGTTCTCCTGGTTTTGCTCACTTTAATTTTTATTGGTTCATACAAATCTTCCCAGGTTTTTGTGAATTATCCTCTTCATCATTTATTACAGCACAATAGTATTACATCACCCTAATATACCATGACTTGTTCAGCCACTATCCAGTTTATGGAGGCATTTTCAGTTTTTAATTCTTTGCCACCACAAAAAGAGCTGCTATAAATATTTTTGCATATCTTTAAACTTTTCTTTGCTTAGTATGAATCCCACCTTCCCTCTTACTCCCCCTTCTCCCTTCTTCCCTTTCTCTTCTATTTCCCTATTTAGTGAAATGTATTTCTGTACTAACTCTGTGTATGTGTGCGTGTCATCTTCCCTTCTTTGACTCATTCAGGTGAGAGTGAGTTTCTAGTGTCACTTCTCCCACCCCTTCCTCCTTGTTTGTATAGACTTCTATTTTCCCACCTAAATATGTGAGATAATTTTCCCTAACCTTTTTTCCCCTCTTCCTTCCCCTCTACTGCCCTGATGTATATTCTTTTTCCTTTGCCTCCCAGACTTTCTGTCTAATTAGACTTTCTATAACATAGGGTTCAGAAGGGACACATGGATCATCTACCCATATTAGAATATAAGCAGTTTCCTTGTTTAGACCATTATGGTTTTTCATTCATGTTTACTTTTTTATGTATCTCTTGACTCCTGTGTTTGTACTTCAAAGTTTCTATGCTGATCTGCTCTCTTCATCAAGAATGCTTAAAAAGCTTCTCTCTCATTAAAAATCTAATCCCTACTCCTGCAGGATTATACTCATTTTTTGATGGTTAAGTTAATCTTTGTGGTAAACCTATATTCTTTGCCTTCTGAGATATTGTATTCCAAGTGCTCCATTCTTTTAGGAAGGTGCTTGCTAATTATGTGTGACCCTGGCTTTGTCTCCTTGATGCATGAATTCTCTTTTTTTTCTGGCTGCTTGCAGTATTTTCTCTTGACCTGGAAAAGCTCTGGATTTTGGCTATAGTATTTTTGGAACTATTCATTTTAATATCTCTTCCCCTCCAGCCCTGCCCCCCCCCCCCCAAGATGACTGGTAGATCTTTATCTTTCTTTTCTGGTGGTTCTAAATGATTTGCTCAGTTTTATAATTTTTTTGAAATATGTTTAAAGCTTATTTATTTATTTTTTTTTTGGTCAAGGCTTTCAGGTAAGCCGGTGAGTCTTAACTCTCTTCAATCTGTTTTCCAGGTCAGTTGTTTTTGTTCTGATACTTTGCATTTTCTCCCACTTTTCAGTCTTTTGACTTTGTTTTAATATTTCTCATCTCTTGGTGTTGTTAGCTTTCATTTGATCAATACTAATTTTTAGGGAGTTCATTACTTTGGTGAGGTTCTGTACTTTTTGTATTAAGATTAAATATACTTTTTGAAAATTCTTCCATGCCTCTCATTTAATTTATTAAAAAAGCTTTAAAAAGCTTTCTAAAACTCTTGCTTTATCTGTTTAAAGAATTCTAGTTGAAATTGTGCCCAAGCTGTGTTTTTCTTTGAGGTTTTACTTGCAGATGTTTTGGAGCCATTCTGTTCTTCTGGGTTTATGTCTTGAGTGTCTCTATGGCCATAATAACTTTTTACGGTGGAATTCTCTCCCCTCCCCCCATTATTCCAGCCTGTTTCTTTAATTAGGGCCAGACTCTGTGAAATATAGCAGGAACTACTACTTTCTTGGAGTATTAAATGTTTTGTTATTCAAGAATTTCAGGGACAACTCAGGCTGAGGACTTGCAAGCTTTCAGTATGTCTAAAATGCTCTGATTCAGGACAAAGTCTAATCACTCTTTCTGTGGTCTTATTTCTCTTAAGTTCCTGACCTGGGCTTGAGTCTGAGCTTATAGACTTTGCTCTGTTTGGAGTTTCAGTAGACTGCTGCTAGACCCAACCACTGTCAGGCAGCTGGAAAGCTCTGCTGGTTCAGAGTAATAGGTAAACTAGGTTTCTGTTTGATTCCTGTTCTGGTTATTCTATAGGCTTCAGAAGAGACTGGAAGCTGGAACTGAGATCCTGCTCTGCTCCTGGAGTTCTGAGCTGTTTAGCTGTATTTTGCTTCTGAACTTGTTCCTTGTTTGTGCACAGCTGAGGGCCCATAACCATGCTTTCCCCTGGAATGCCACACCTGGAATGCCACAGGTCCCCTCCTCAGTGACTCAGAACTTGTAGTGGATGATAGGGCTTCCAGTCGGTACTTCTTCCTGTACTCTACACAGGTTTAAATCTGCTGGATATGGGAGCATGTACCGTCATTCCTATATTTTAAACTACCATCTTAAAAACCAAATACCATTGTCATACTCTTTTCTTAACCAGCTATCCCCTTCCCAAATCTGCTTTTCTCTTCTGAAGTCTCTGCTTTTGGCAGCAGTGATGAAAAAACTGTCCTATGATGATGATGATAATTATAATAACTAACATTTATATAGCATCTACTATATGCTAAGCATTTTGCAAATATGATCTCATTTGAGCCTAAAGTCTTCATTTTCTTGTTCAAGACTTCACAGTCTTTAGTCATGCTTTCCAGAATTCTTTGTGGAAATATCATTTGTGCTCATGTGAATCACCAAATAGATAGTAGTTACTTGGTTTTAGGAGTATTGGGAAGCTGTGTTACATTTGGGATATCTACTCTGTCTTCCCTCCCCCACCTCCAAGACATTAGAAATCTGTTGACAGTTTTCTCAGTATTCCCTTCCTAGTTACATATTAATCTTTCTCTGAACTAAATTATAGTGAACCCAAAAATCATAGTAGAGAACTATCTATGTTGGTGGTAATTAGCCTAAGCCAGATTCTATAAAGCATGGCAAGGTCTAGTTTGGAGTAATGACCTGCCTCTCCTCTAACTCGTGGACAGATCTTCTTATTCCACCATCAAGGGTAGTTATTCTTTTCTTCAGGGAATTGGTTGGTGTGGGTTGTAGGCGCTGAATATCAGGGGAGACCTTGACATTTCCTTAGCATAAGAGTAAACACACAGATTGGAATACTCATTTCCAACAGTTATAAATATCTTTTTGCATTTTCATTGACATCTAAACACATGGTGATATATCTTGTAAAATAATTAGTTATTTGATTACATTTGTTTTAGCCTGAAGTAGAAGACAATTGACAAATTTAAATACCTTTGAGACTGATATGCTGCAGTAAACTAACTTTATTTATTACAAAATGGAATTTTATTAATATGAATTGACAGTAATTAATTTGCTAATGTTGATATTGCTAATAATTACATGTAATTCATGAAATATTTATGCTAGAACACTGTGGAAATGATGTAAGTTTCTCTAGTTAGTAATTCTCTGAACATCTCATTAAGGACTTTTTAACTGGGGATATTCTTTGTCTAGTGATTTTGAAACCCATATAAGTATCCTATTAAGTTCAAACAAAGTTAAATCTAATATTTGGTTTTTTTAAAGAATGAAAGTATGGACTGTTTCCTCTTCATAATTCATTTTGTCCTTCTTGTTCACAGTAAAAGATTATAATTAGAGATAAGCAAAACTGAATCTGGCTAATGTGATCAGTGAGATGTCGTATCTCTCAATATGGAGGCCTGTGGACACAACTCTGTTAATTAAGCTTTATTTTGTTGGCTTTTCTTGAAAAACAATGCCCTTCTGTCTTTCCCCTCCACCAGTTGCTGATTAGTAACTATAGACCAAAAGAGGAAAAAGGCCATATGTCTCTAGATTATGTGGATAACGTAGAAATTTTTAACTTCTTCCATAACATCCCAAATCTTTTCCCTGGGCTACTTTTATGTAGTGCTGCAGGCCTGCTCAGAGAAATAAGTGGATGACAAAATCTGATTAGTTCAAGTAATTTTTTTAAAGTACTTACCATGTATATAGCACTATTCATATGGCTAGAGTAAACACAAATATTTCTCTTGAGTTTGTTATCTGATAGGAATACAGAAACAAATAATTATAATATGTAGAATATGGTAAATGAATGAGTGATAGTCCAAAGGTGAGAGAAATTACTTTCATCTAGGGCAATAAGAAAAATTCTTTTCAATAAAAAGAGGGACCTTTTCAGTAAAGACTTCCAGTGTTTCGTTAAGGTCCAGAAGAGAACATAGATTACTGAAAGCTGTTGTCTAGCAGGTCCAGTCCAATCCATCAAACCCTTGTTAACTACCTTCTTCAGCAAGGCACTGTGCTATGTACTGCTGGGTACAGAAAAAAACCAAATTCATTCCTTGCCCTCAAGGCTCATGCATTCTACTAGGTCTTTAAGTACAGATTTAGCCATGATCTCTTGTCCAAGGATAAGCCTAGTTAAGACAAGATAGATTCACCACCAGAAAGTTGACTACTGGGTGATGAATTTGGGTTTTTTATTTTTTTTGTGGTTGTGTTCATCCTTTGTTTTCAAAGAAGACCATGACATCAAAGAAATGATGACATGACTTGAATTTGACTTTGTTTTGAGTGAGGGAAGTCTGTGCAAGGTCATCAGCCTCACTTTCTCCTTCTCAGCCATCTGGATCCAGTGACCAGATAGATATTCATCAGGTTGACTGGAGATGGCCCAGGATGCAACGGGAGACCCTGGCCTTTTCAGATTATTTACTTAGAGGGAGGTAACACCCATTGAGTGAATAGGCCTCTTAATGAGCAAAAGAAAAAAGAACTAAATCAAGCTGGAAGGGAAACAATTACTATTGATAATTGATAATGAGATAAATAACCAGGTAGAAATACCTAGCAGACAAGTTGAAAGATACAGAACTGGAGTTAAGGAGAACAATCAAGAGCTTATTATGGTAAAGGCAGGGGCGAGGAGAGGGAATCTGGTAGGTACAGAAGTAATATATAGAGATGAATGAATGCAGAGGATTTGGGGTTTGTTTTTGTTTTTGAGTGAGAGAAGAAAAGAAGATGAAGACAGAGGGATAGTCAGTCAACATTGTGAAAGTTACGGAGAAAGTTTAAGGAGGTTAAGAGTGAGGAAAAGCTTCTGTATTTAGTAGTTTAAAAAAAACTGGAAATCTTGAGGAGAGTAGTTTCAGTAGAATTGTGGTGTTAGAAGATTGTAAAGAGAGGAATATGTAGGTGGTGAGAAAGTAGAGACAGTAAGAGATATCAATTTTTATGCAACAAATTCTGATTTTAAACTGAAAAAAACTTAGAAATCTTATTCAAGCTCCTCATTTTACAGATGAGGCAACAGGCATAGAAAGGTTGGGTTATTTACATAGATATGAGGCATGTTGGATAGGTCTGAGAGTGAATTTAGGTCTCAAATTCTAGTCAAGTCCTTTGTCACCTCTTTGAGTAAGAAGTAACATAGTATAGAGCACAGAGAGCTGACCTCAGATCTAGGAAAATCAGGTTTAGATTTCTGCCTCTGAGACATACTGTCTGTGTGTAATTTACTTTAACCCTTTAATCCCCAGAGAGCTCTACAGGACTGGAAGTTGCAGAGAAGAGGCCAACTTGCATAGGTGTGGGAATTTCCTTGTTTAGGACTTCCGTATGGCAATGAAATCACAGGTCCAGTCCCTTTGTTGTAGTAATTTATAAAGACCCTTTTCTGAGGCATTAGAAAGGTTTGTGATTTGCATCAGTGGAGGGAGGACTCATTCTAATGAAGTTGTGGATCTTTAAGGCTGAAATAGGTAGAATAACCAAAAAGCTCTGTATACCTGGTCCAGTCTACCCTCAAACTACTACTTGCTACTAAGTCCTATGATTGTAGCTAGGAAATAGCCCCACCCATATAGCTGCCCTATGGAATTCCAAATTTTTCCTTCTTGGTTTTTCCTAGCCCAATCTACCATGTAAGAAAAGTGGAAAATTAAAACCATGCAGCAACCTAAATTTAATTCTAAAATATGGTCATGACAGTGTGCTTGTGTGCCATTAATATGTGTGATGTCTCTATGTATGCTGTAGACTTTGTGCTGCTATTGACTGTGCACTTTGAGAAAATAATTTGGATTTTTATAGTGCTTATAGTAAAAGACTCAGATTTCTTCCCAATGCAGTGATTTATCTTTTCAATAAAAATGTTCATCAGTGAGACTATATGATTACATGATTGTGTGAGAGATGGAGAAGTCATCTCTTTGGTCTGAGATTGTTTTGTTCTGAACCGTATTTCATTCAAAAATATTAAGCCTTTGCAGTGTGCAAAGTAGTATGCTAAGCATTGGAGGAGCAAAGACAAAAATGAAACAATCCCTGCTCTCAGACAACATGAGGAAGGGAGAGAGAAGTATTAACTGAGAGGGAAGGTGAAGGTGGGTCAGGAATAGCTTACTGTAGGTGATGGCATCTGTTCTTAGCCTTGAGTGAAATGAAGGATTTTTAAAAAATCCAATACTAAATACTAAAAGTAGCAGAAACGAGAAGGACTGCATTTCAGACAAAGGCGATAGAAAGAGCATGTTGAGTTCAGGAAACATCCAATGGACTACTTTGATTGGAACAATCATTATATTATTATTACATATGTCATATGTAAAAGGGAATAATATAAGATGCCCAGAAAATAAATGGAAGCCAGATTGTGTAGGACTTTTCATGCCAGGTTGAGAAATTTGTATTTTATCCTTTAGGCATTTAGGGAGCCACTGAAGTTTTTTGAGCAGGTGAGTAACATAGACAAATATGTCTCAGCAATAGTAATTTGATACCTGGGTGGAATATGGATTGGAGAGAGGAAAGGTTGAAATCAGATCAATTAAGGGTAAGAGGTGATTGGAGCCTGAAATAGGATTGTGGTTGGATGACTAAAGAGAATAATTTCAAGAGATTTTGTAGAAATAGAATTGATAAGATGACACCTGATTGAATATTAAGGGTGGGGAATCAAGGAGACTGTGAACCATGCTGGATGACAGGGAAGATGGTGGTGCTCCTTAATAGAAAGAGGGAAGTATGGTGGGGGCTGGACAGAGACAGTTTTGTCTTAGACATGTTGAGGATGAAATGCCATTTAGACGTCTAGAAGATGGCTAGCAAGCAACTTGGAGTGTGGGATTGGAATTCATGAGAAAGACTAAGACTGGGTTTATAGATTTGTGAGTCATTTGAAGAAATGAGTTAAAAACTGAGAAATCCTTAGAGTCAATGACTTGTAAGTTACTTCATGCCCCACCCCCCCAACTCTTTTAACCTTTCCCTTACCATTAATACATAGAAAACCTTGATTCATTCAGTCTTTCATTTAAAGCAGCAAAACATTGTTAAGGATCAAGAAATTCTAAGAGACCTTGAATATAACTTTACTACTGCCTGGGGTATACTTCCAGCAGGTTTCTGTTCTTCAGAAAATAAAAACGACAGGCTCAATGATAATGGAGATTTCCATAGGTGGTTGAAAATCTGTGCCCATATGCTTAATTAATCTGCACTATTATCTTTCCCTCTTTTCTACTCAATTTTTGGACAAAATAACATAGTGAAGAGGAAGGGGAAATTATGCAAATAAATGTAATTTATTATATGAGTAATAACTCTGAAATACTTTCTATTCTCACTTTCTTAATTTTGACTGAATTATGTCTCACTCTGTATGTGTGTATGTGTGTGTGTATCACATTGGATACAGTGGCCAAATAGAAGATATTATAGATCCATAAAAGTATTAAGTGTGTTTGTATGTGTATAACATATTCTGATCTGGTGGCTCCAAGTAATAAGCCATTGTCTTCACAGACAAGAAGCTTAGGAGGTCATAAATGTAGGAAAGGTATAGGTGTGATCAAAATACTTGTCAAAGAGCCATTATTTTAAATTCTGTAATAACACCCTAAATGTTTATAGCCACCTGTATGTTACGTGTGACAGAGTGTCATTTAAAATTGCTTCCCACAAATTTATTTATGTAGTCCTGTGCACTGAGGGAAATCTTTATAGTAGCTTAGCTACAGATGTGACAGGGCAATTCATAGCTTAAATGAGTATATATTCCAAGAAGTATCAAAGAAGGATAGCATTGGACAAGTCCAGGAACATGATTTTCTATATTAAGCTGAAATAGTAAAAATATAGCATTTATTCTTTGGCTAAAACATACCAGAGACAGTGAAAGAATTGTGAATATGAGATTCTAACCATTCTCACCCTTTTGATGAAGTTCTTCCTCATCTCTGCTTCCCCTTCCCCCCTCTCCCCCTCTCCCCTGCCCCATGATAATGGCCTTCTGTCCTTGGACCATACGCAGTATTTTCACTTTTGTAGTTATCTTGTCTTATTTGGTACATCATTCACATATCCCTCAACTCTGGTTTTAGGCTATGAGAGCTTCAATGTGAACATATTTTATATTAAATAATTTATCTCAATTACCTATCAACTTTTGTTGATTTATTTTGTTTTTATGTAGCCTACATAAATATAATAAAGAATTCAAAAAAAGGGAAAAATTTCTCAAAACTAACTAGCATGTCAAAAAAAGCTAAATTTTATGTAGTGTTCTATACCCAATGTCTCCCAGCTCTGGGAGATAGGTGTATTCTCCCATCTCTTATTTGGGACCAATCTCAGTCATCATAATTTTGTAGCAATTGGTTTTGTTATTGTACTTTTCATTTATATGGTTGTAGTCATTATGGTTCAGGCAGCTAGGTGGCACAGTCAATAGATCGTTGGGCCTGGAGTCAGCAAGACCTGAGTTCAAAAATGGCCTCAGACACTCACTAGCAGTGTGACACTAGAAAAGTCACTTAAACTTTGTTGGCTTTAATCCACTGGAAAAGGAAATGACAACCCACTCCGGAATCTTCATCAACAAAACTCCATGGACAGTATGGTCCATGGGGTCACAAAGAGTTGGGCACAAGACATAATTTTTTATGTTGTTTTTCATTTTCTGCTTTCTTCACTTTGCATCAGTTCAGATAGCTTTTCCTGTGCTTCTTTGTATTCATCATATTAATTTTTATATTACAGCATAACAATATTCAGTTGCATTACCTACCACAATTAATGAGCATTTACCTTTTTTCCATACCAAAAAGGGCTGTTATAAATATTGTGGTGTATTTTGGGCTTTTCTTTTTGTTGCTGACCTCCCTGTGATGTGTACCTAGTTGTAGAATCTCTTTTCAAAGGTTATGGATAGTTTACTTACTCCAGAATGGCTGGATGAACCAACAATGCATTAATGTGCCTGTCTTTCTACAGCCTTGACAGCATTGATTATTCTAATCTTTTGTCATATTTTCAGATTTTTCTAGGGGTGAGATGAAATCTCAGAATTGTTTTGATGTGCATTTCTCTTATTATAAGTGACTTGGAACAGTCTTTCATACGGTTAGTATTATTCTTTTGAGAATTCTTTGTTAATATCCTTTGGTTACTTATCTATTAAAGAATGATTTTTGGACTTTATATGTTTCTCTTAGTTATCTTTCTACCTTGGACATCAGACTATTATCAGAGATATTTGATACAAAGATTTTTTTCCCTCCTTTTTTCCCTCCTTCCCTTCCCTTTCCAGGAAATTTCCCTCCTGGAATTTCCCTGGAAATTCCCAGAATTTCCCTTGAATTCTGGTCAGTCTCAAACTCTGGCCCACATTTTCAGTAGCCAATGTATGAACATAACTCAGGCAAAAGAGAATTTAATCAGTTCAAAAATTAAAAGTAAGGTAACAGGAAACCACATTCCTGAGCAAGTACAATCTTCTTTTCCCCGCTTCCCAGAAACTGTGAGAAACAAATGCCTATAAGATTCATGCTCCAGTTTGGGAATGAGTTGTAGCCTTCATTGCCATCAGTTGTGCAGTTCCTGATAGAAATTGCTATTGTCTTGTGCTGTGTCTTGTTTCTCTGTTTTCAGCAACTAATTTCAGCAACTAGCTACTTGAGATCCAAGTCAAAGCCCTTCCTGTGCCATGCACACTTTAGCTCTTTCCATGTGACCTTGGTCAAGACAGTAGGTTTTTTTTTCTTTGTCTTCCACTGTGCTTAATATATTTTCCATGGACATCAAGAAATCTGTGTCAATTATAGATTTATTTTGGCACCAGAAAATACCATTTCCCTTTATATGATCTTAGGTTCTTGGGGTCTGGGTCATTCAGAAGGCCTTTTAAAAATATCTTCCCAGAAATATCAAACCACTCAGAATCCAGACCTTGGCTACATAGTACCTTGAGAATTGATATGCTTTCATTTCCAAACATGCCCACTACCCAGAGCACTTCCTGTAGTTGTGTAGGGATTGTATCTCTCTAATAGATTGTTAGCTCTTTGAGAGGATGATGAGTCGTTGATTTTTATATCTCTTTGCTCCTCCCGTCTATGTCATCCCTTGCCCATTACAATTCTCTTTACATAATAGCTTCTTAACATGGAGCAGAATGCATGGTCATAACGATAAAGAGCAGGATGGAACTGGTGACTAAAAATGGGGTACTTTTTCTATTAAAACCAAAAGTGAAGAAACTACTATTAAAACTTTAGCATGAAGGTAAATCTTATGGCAAAGGGGCAGAAGAGAATGCTGAATTTTAGAGCCACTCCCTCCAAATGATATCTTTATGGAATCCCCCCAAAAAAGCGTTACAATTGACAAGTCTAAATTAACCTAAAAGCTCTTAGCAGGAGAGTCATCTAGATAAAAAGTAAACTGTCCTACAAATAGAACATGGGTCTCCAAACTTATCTCAGGATTGAAAAAAATGCTCCATATTCTTTAACAGAGTTAAATTTTACCCAGTAGTTGCCAAGTACACTCTGGCTTCAAGAATCCCTGGAGGTAAGTGCAGGGGGGAGGGGCCAGTTTTTTAATTTGCAGAAAATTGCTGCTTCCCCAGCTGTGAATGGCTGAAAGGCAAGCAGAGAGCTAATAGAGTCTCATGGACAGGAGACCTTCCTAGACAATGACAACTGTTTATCATTCACAAACTGGAACACTGAGCAGTTTTACCAGTGGGATCTGGACCTGAAACAGCAACCGAACAGAAGCAGGATACTGAACCAGAAAACAGACCTCTATACCCTTCTCTGAGACCTTCAGCCCTAAAGAGGGAGTCCTTGAATCATGATGCAGAATATGACCTAAGTTTGAAACTCATTCTGTCACTTACTAAGTATGTGACTTTGGTCAAGTCCCCTGACCCCACTCAGTCTTCATTTTCTCATCTGTAAAATACGAGAATTGGACTAGATGTCCCATCCAGCTCCAGATCTATGAGGATATGATGATAAAAGGTGTAAAGTTGACAGGGACTAAAATAGTCAGTAGATATTTGTTGAGCATCTAATATTAATTCCTTTATTCAAAAAATATAAAACTCCATCAAATTACTCATACGTTGGTATTTTGATTTAAAATTTACAAGGTTCTTTATTGGCAACAACCCTCTGGGGGGAGATTGTACAAGTGTTATTTTTACTTTATAGTTCAGAAAACAGGCCTGTAGAGATTAAATGTCTTGCCTATTCATACAACTAGTTAAGTGTCCAACTTGAGATGTGAAACCCAGTTTTCTGACTGCACGTCTAATGTTATTTCCTCTGGGCAGTACCACACATCTTTTTTTATGTGTAGGTTCCCATACAAAGAAAAACAAAGACCTTGCCCTCACATAGCTTCCAGTTGAGTAAGGAAAATAAAATATGTGCACAGATACAGAGTAGCATGCATTGAGCGCTGAGAGTTTCATACAAGGTACTATGGAAATTCAGAGGAAAGAGTTCATTTCTGGCTGGGATAATCAGGGGAAAAGAATGGAAATGGAATCATTTGAGCTGAACCCAGAGCAATTGATGGAAGAGAATGGCATAACCAGAGGTTTGTTTGTGAAAAAGAAAATCAGCAAAACAGTCCAATTTGACTGAAAAGTAGAATGCCCAAAGAGAGCGAATAAAGTAGCTGAAGCTAAAAAATAAGTTGGTTAGGGTCAAATTGTGGAGCATGTTGGATGCTAGACTAAGAAATTTGGATTTTATTCTGGTCAATAGGATCTGTATGTTTTTGATTTTTTTTTGGTAGAAGAATGACATAATAGAACCATGCATTAAGACTATTTTTCTGGCAACAGTATATAGAATGAATTGGAGCTGGAAGAGACTGGAAACAGTGAGATCAGTTAGGAGACAACAGTTATCCAGCCACGAGGTAATCAAAGCCCAGTTACAGTAGGAATGGAAAGTAGGGGTCAGTTATGAAAGTCACTATAAAGGAAGATTCACAAAACTTGGTGACTGATCAGAATGAAGGAGAGGAAAGATTAAAAACAATAGTTTGTATTTTCAACCTGATAGATTGGGAAGATGGTGGTGCCATTAACTTAAAGAGGAACTTGAGTAACATAGCCACCAATAACACTGCTCACAAATTGCACTTAAAAATAGATTTCTTAATGTCTTTTTAAAATTTATTTATTTATTTTAAGTTTCCAACATTCATTTCCACAAAATTTTGAGTTCCAAATTTTCTCCCCATCTCTCCCCTTCCCCCCCAAAAGCTGACCATTCTAATTACCTCTACCACAAATCTGCCCTCCCTTCTAACATCCCTCCCTTCCCTTATCCCTATCTTCTTTTTTGTCCTGTAGGGCAAGATAAATTTCTGTACCCCATTACCTGTATTTCTTATTTCCCAGTTGTATGCAAGAACAATACTCAACAGTTGTTCCTAAGACTTTGAGTTCCAACTTCTCTTCCTTCCTCCCTCCCCAACCATCCCCACTGAGAAGGCAAGCAATTCAATATAGGCTATATATGTGTAGTTTTGCAAATGACTTTCATAATAGTCATGTGGTGTAAGACTAACTATATTTCCCTCCATCCTATGCCATCCCCCATTTCTTCTATTCTCTTTTGACCTTGTCCCTCCTCAAGAGTGTTGACTTCTAATCCCTATTGCTCTCCCTTCCATCATGCCCCCCACCCTGCTTATCCCCTTCTCCCCCACTTTCCTGTATTGTAAGATAAGTTTTCATACCAAAATGAGTGTGCATTTTATTCCTTCCTTGAGGCAAATGTGATGAGAGTAAGCTTCACTTTCCCCCTCTCACCTCCCCCCTTTCTCCCTCCATTGAAAAGTCTTTTTCTTGCCTCTTTTATGAGATAATTTGCCCCATTCCATTTCTCCCTTTCTCCTCCCAATATATTCCTCTCTCACCCCTTAATTTTATTTTTTTATATATGATCCCTTCCTATTCAATTCACCCTGTGCTCTCTCTCTCTGTGTCTCTGTCTTTCTCTGTCTCTCTGTCTGTGTGTGTGTGTGTGTGTGTGTGTGCGTGTGTGTGTATAATCCCACCAACTACCCAGATACTGAAAAAAAGTTTCATGAGTTACAAATATTGTCTTTCCCTGTAGGAATGTAAACAGTTCAACTTTAGTAAGTCCCTTATGATTTCTCTTTCCTGTTTACCTTTTCATGCTTCTCTTGATTCCTGTGTTTGAAAGGCAGATTTTCTATTCAGCTCTAGTGTTTTCATCAAGAATGCTTGAAAGTCCTCTATTTCATTGAAAGACCATTTTTCCCCTGAAGTATTATATTCATTTTTGCTGGGTAGATGATTCTTGGTCTTAATCCTAGTTTCTTTGACTTCTGGAATATCATATTCCAAGCCCTTTGATCCCTCAATGTAGAAGCCACTAGATCTTGTGTTATCCTAACTGTACCTCCACAATACTCAAATTATTTCTGTCTAGCTGCCCACAACATCTTCTCCCTGACCTGGTAACTCTGGAATTTGGTTATAATGTTCCTAGGGTCTCTCCCCTTGGATCTCCCTCAGGAGGTGATCAGCAGATTCCTTCAATATTCATTTTGCCCTCTGGCTCTAGAACACTAGGGCAGCCCTCATTGACAATTTCATGAAAGATGATGTCCAGGCTTCTTTCCTGGTCATGACTCTCAGGTAGTCCCACAATTTTTAAATTGTCTCTCCTGGATCTATTCTCCAGGTCAGTTGCCCCTCCAATGAGACACCTTACATCATCTTCCACTTTTTCATTCTTTTGATTTTGTTTTGTGATTTCTTGGTTTCTCATAAATTCATTAGCCTCCATCTGTTCCATTCTAATTTTTAAAGAACTATTTTCTTCAGTGAGCTTTTGAACCTCCTTTTCCATTTAGCTAATTCTGCTTTTTAAAGCATTCTTCTCCTCATTGGCTTTTTTGAACCTCTTTTGCCAATTGAGTTAGTCTATTTTTAAAGGTGTTATTTTTTTCTGCTTTTTTTGGGTCTCCTTTAACAAGCTGTTGACTCACTTTTCATGATTTTCTTGCATCTCTCTCATTTCTCTTCTCAATTTTTCCTCCACCTCTCTTACTTGATTTTCAAAATCCTTTTTGAGTTCTTCCATGGGCTGAGACCACTGAATATTCATTTTGGATGTTTGGGATACAGAAACCTTGACTTTTATGTCTTTCCCTGATGGTAAGCATTGTCCTTCCTTATCTGAAAGAATGAGAGAAGATATCTGTTCACCAAGAAAGTAATCTTCTGTAGTCTTATTTTTTCCCCTTGTTTTGGGCATTTTCCTAACCAGTTACTTGACTTTTGGGTCCTTTGTCAAGAGTAGGGTATACTCTGGGGATCTGTAAGATCCCAGTTCCTCCAAGGTGGCACAATCAAGCATCTACACTGGTCTGGGAGCAGCAAGAAACTTTTGTGCCCAGAATCTGTGAGTAGTAATTTCCTCTCCACAGCCACCTGCCTTCCAGTTCCACCAAGCTAGCACTGGGGGCTGAGATTCAGATAAGCTGCTCAGTTCCCCCAGGGACTGTAGGCGGGGGCAGGGTGAGCACAGAGGGCTGAGGTAAGGATCAGCTGCTCAGTTCCCCCAGGGGCTTTATAATCCAACAATGAATGTGGGCTGCTGTGGGAGCTGCTGCCTCCCGCTGCTGTCTCTGCTGCTGCAACGTGAGGTTGGAACTGTGGGAAGACCTTGCTCCCTTCTCAATCAGCTGAAAAAACTCTCTCCCTGACCTTTGGCACCTGTGGGTTGAGGGATCTGCAAACCACCACTACTGCTGCTGGGGATTCTGTCCCCAAGTCCTTCTCGGGTCCTCCTCCCAGCACTGTGTATCAAGGCCAAGGCTGGGCTGGGCTCCACTCTGGGGTGTGACAGACCTTTCCCATTGCCCTTTTAGGTCACCCTGGACTGGAAATCTCCTCCACTCTGTTGTTTTATGGCTTCTGCTGCTCTAGAATTTGTTGAGAGTCTTTCTTTATGGGTATTTTATGGGCTGTGGGGGAAGAGCTAGTGTATGTGCATCTTTCTACTCTGCCATCTAGATTTCTTAATGTACAGGGCATTCAGAAGTCAGATAGTGGCACCAAATCTCCTGGGAACATGCTTTAATGAGGTTGTTTGGTTAGGGACTTGCATGGCAGTGAGGTATTAAGGAGGGGTAGTGGGAAGTAGGCTATAAATCATAAAATTTTAGAGTTGGAAGGGACTTCAGAGGCCTACAAATCCAACCTGTAAGAGTCCCTTGCTCCAAGAGCCCCAGTGACAGAGAACTTGCTATCCTCTGAGGATACTTATTCCCATTTGGAAGAGCTCTAAGCCTACATCTGATTTTCTACAACTTCTATACTTAGTTTCTGGGGTCAAGAATGAGAAAACTATTATATTGTCACTGTCTTCTCTAGACTAAATACACCAAATCCTAATGCAGCATAATCCTGAGGCCCTTTATCATTCTGGTCGTCCTCTGTATACACTCTCTAGCTTATCAGTGTCATCCTTAAAATATACTTAGAAACTGAAGCACAAGACCACAAAACTGAACAGGGCAGAGTTTCACTTCTATAGCCCTGGAAACTCTGTCTCTTAACTGTTTCCCAAGAATGCCTTTTTCTTTTTCATTGGGCTTGAAGTCCATAAAAAATATTATGACTTAGCCCAAGTGCCACTTCCCTCCTACAAAAGATTTTCCTGATTTCTCTAATTGTTAACGTCTCCAGATCCCCATGTTACTTTTTTATTCATTTTGTATATAGTTTGCATTTAAATAACTGTGTATGTGTTATTTTTCTCTTTGAAAATGTAAGCTCTTTTAAGGTAAGGACTGTTTAATTTTTGTCTATCTCTTGTACCTATGATGTGTTCGTCCTTTTTTGCTGAAGAAGACCATGCCATCAGAGAAATGATGACGTGACTTGCACTTGACTTTGTTTTGAGAGAGGGAGGGCTGTGCAGGTCACCAGCCTCACTTCTCCTCCAGAGCTATCTGAATCCAGTGACCAGATATTCATCAGGATAACTGGCGATGACCCAGGATGAGTCAATTGGGGTTAAGTGACTTGCCCAAGGTCACACAGCTAGTGAGTGTCAAGTGTCTGAGGTGATATTTGAACTCAGGTCCTCCTGACTCCTGCACTGGTGATCTATCCACTGCACCACCTAGCTGCACTATGCCTATGATGGTGTGTGGCAATAGGAGGTGCTTAAATAAAGGCTTTTCGAATTTTTTCCACTCAAAATTTTATCTGACTCCCCTCCCTTGTACTTGAAAAGTTGATTTCTTTTTAACCGAGGTATAACACTTTAAATTTATCCCTGCTGAATTTAATTAATTGGATTCAGTTCAACTTTCTAGCCTATAGAGATCCCATTTAAATTATCATTATAGGATCCAATCATTCTACCTGTTTCTTCTAGCTTTGGGTCAGCAAGAAAATGGATAATCATGTTATCTATGCCTTTTTCTTCGTTGTCAATAAGAATATTCAGTCTTCAGGGCTGTGCACAAATCCCTGGGATTCTCCATCAGATACCCCTTTCCAAGATTCTATCAAACTAGTACCTTTGGGTCCACATGCAAAGATAACAACCCACATTTCTCTACCTTTTCCACAAGGAAAGCAGGGGAGACTTTGCCAAATATTTTTCTAAAATCAGATAAACTATACTTATGGTGTAGCCCTATTTTAACAGTCTGCTACAGCAGTACTATCAGAAATAGACAGATGTTTTCTGTGAACTGATCTTGGTGAAGCTATATGGATTCTTTGTGATTCAGCTCTCCTTTTTTTTAAATGTTCACTAACCACCAACTCTTTGTAGTAATATACTCTACAGTTCTGCCAAAAATCATCTTCTATTTCTTTAACCTGTAATATGTAAACTTCTACCTCCTTCCCTTTCTTGGTATTGAGAACAGTTGCTTGTACACAGGGCAGCAGCTTTACTGCCACAAACAATAGCTCAGCAATCATATCAGTCAGATCTTTGAGATGTAGTTAATTTGTGCCTGGTGGCTTGAACTGACTAAGGGCAATGAGGCTCTCTTGCCATGTGTCTTGAATCTCAACTCCCTGTCCCCCATTTTTCTTCCATCTGTCCTGATTCCAAAGACTATTCTCCTTGGGAGAATAAAGAGGAACAAGTTAAGAGGTGAGAAGCTTTGTCTTTAGCCTCCATTGTTGTCCTATCCACCCTGAGTAATGTTTCTGTCCCTTCACTTTGAATCTCCTATTTTATAGCTTAAACAAACCCTTTTAGTTGTACCTAGTACTACTTGCCAGTCTCAGCTCTTTCTGAACTTTAACATTCCTTTTATAATTACTTATAGGATTTTGTCACATTTTTGTTTTTGTTTACTGTGACTTGCCCTTGTTTCCATTTTCTGTACATGTCTTTTAAAAACCTTGTTCCATGTATATCCATATGGATCCTTCCAGGCAATTTCCAACCTTTTTTTCCTCATCAGAATTGTTTTTCTATGTATCTTTAGAATTTCATTCTTGAGAATCTCCCATCTCTACTGGGTTGATTTCCTGTGAATAATTTTAGTCAATGGGATTTTATCAATCCTTTCTCTGAACGCTTTGAAATCTCTTATTCCCCAAATTCAGGGCACATGTCAGCCTATGCCCAACTTTTCTCTCCTGTCAAAAAATCCTTAGGTAGATCTTATCATTTCTCTCCAAGATTTCCTTCTTTTTATTTCAGTAACCAATTATTCCTTGTTAGTGACAACCAGGTTCAGAATAGTAGTTCTTCTTATTGCTACTTTTTGGAGAACAAGAATCATTATTAAGACAAGTGGAGAAATTATTAATTTCTCTGCTTTTTGAGAAAGAGCAATAGTGAGAGGAAAATATAGGACAGAGAGAGAGGGAGAGAGAGAGAGAGAGAGAGAGAGAGAGAGAGAGAGAGAGAGAGACAGACAGACAGACAGACAGATAGACAGACAAAGACAAAGAAACAGAGAGTTAGAGATTGAGAAAGAAAGAAAAAGAGGGAGAGAACATCCTAGTCAATGTCAGGATCAGTGAAGCCCCATACCCCTGTGCCATGCTTGTGCAGTTTTCTGAAGTCATTTCTTCTTTCTATCCACATGGTCAGTCTCTGTCGATCTTAACTCAAATGGTTTCCACCATGCTTCCCTCTCTAGTCCTAGATGTCCTCACATGAGAATATCTTCTCAGTAAACAATGCTACTCAGTCCCTCTAATGCTCCCACCTTCCCCTTACCCTGTTCCTTATGAATAAAGTTATCCTTTTCTGGAGCCATATTCTAGTGGTTGATCCCATCTCAAAGAATCTCAGTGATACCTATGAGATTAATTTTTCTCCTTCACTCACCTTGCTTGTTATCCATACTTTGTGCATTCATGTAGACATCTCAGACAATGGATTTTTACTGCTGGCTTCTTTCCTGGACTCTAAATTCTTATGAATTTCTAGGTGTCTCAACTATTTTTATTTTTATCTAAATTGTAGCTACTCTACCTGACCGATATATATATATAATTTTCTTATTCCCCTTTAGTTTTCAGTTTAACACCTTTTAGATATTAGATTTGCAAGATCCCAAGAAAATACTGTTTAATATACAATATTTAATATACCCTGACCAAGAGGCCATTATTATTTATATTGTAAGAAAAAGTATATTCTCAGAACCATATTCTTAAACAACTGTTCACTTCTGAAATTTGCCTTCTCTTTCTGAATTCTTTTCCTTTGATAGCAGCAGTCTAGAAACAACATCTGTGCCCCTGAGTTTCTTGCCCCAGATTTCACAGTTCTTAGCAATGAGTCTAGATTCCCTCTGGCAGTAAATTTCTTGCCCACATGAATCATCCTGAGTCCTAGTCATCTGATCTGAGGACTGCTGGGAGAGCTTCTGCCACATTCTGCACTCATGCCCTGCAAAAACAACAGACTTCCTCTGTCATTAAGGCCATGTCAACACTTTGCTTCCTTAGTATCTCACAGCATGGACCCTTACTGGATGATTTTATTCCTCGATTTATGTTATCCTTTCTTGGATGACAAACAGTGGCTTCCTCCTCAGAGGGTCCATTTTCCTCTCTTTCTGGCAGAGCCTCATTCAAATACTTTTTAATTCCAGTTTCCCTTTCACTTCCTGACACAGGACCACAATTCGCTCTGCTTTTTCAGATCTTTTTATTTATATATATTGAAATCCTACTTCCCCCAATCTTTTTCAAAAGGAACATAGCTTTCTCTTTGATAACCTGGAAAGTGGAGAAACATTCTTCCCCACCTCCCTTCCCCCATTTCCCCCCTCTTCTAGGAGGTTGAATGGCCCCTGCAAGTTGAAGAAGGGGGTGGGAAGGAGAAGAATACTATTAAAAACAACATCAACATATATAATCCTGGCTACATCCAGAGAGAATATTAAATGAAGGCAAACAGAAAGCTAATAAATTTCCTAAGATAAAAATATGAATAAAATAAAACCTAATGCAGCATAGATGTAGGGGATGATGTGGGTGGATATTTCATTTCCCCTTTTTTTCCTTCTCCCAGTTTTTAGCCAGTCTTTTGTCACACAGGAATTTCCACCCTGTGTGCTAATATGAATATTAATAACACCTGTTAGATTAAAACTGAACCTTGAGATGACTCTTAAGGGGAATCCTTTGGTTTACTAGAATTAAGCTGGAAAAAAGATGTGAGGGAAGGAGAAGTAGCCAAGAGAAATCACTTCTGACTTGAGTTAAAGATAACTTTCATTGCTTATTTGACCCCAGAAATGAAACTCACCTTTTCAGTCTTCAGGCAACGACCTCCTCTGTACTTCTATGTTTAGACTGGCCTGTGATTTTAAGATAGGTGAAATCCCAATTTTTTGTAAGCAAAAAAGAGAATGGTTAGGTAGGACCATACTGAAAAGAAAAAAAATTAGCGCAAAATGCCTTTTAGGAAATTCAGGTTATCTTTATCCTTCATTCTCGAAGAGGACCATGACATCAGGGAAATGATGACATGACTTGCAGTTGACTTGGATTTGAGTGAGGGAGGGCTGTGCAAGATTCACTTTTTCCTCCAGAGTAATCTGGGTCCAGTGGCCAGATATTCATCTGGATGATTGGAGATGACCCAGGATGCAATGAGAGACCCTGGCCCTTTTAGGCTAAGTAAGATCTTTACAGGTTCTCATTTAGAGTGAGGTAAGGCCCATTCAATGAAGAGGCCTCTTTAAGAAGTGAGTCAAGGGACGGTCTCTTTAATAAAAAAAAAAAAATCAAACCAGGAGGGGAAGACCCTCAGAGTTCCTGGCCAAAAACAGTTAGTATTTACTACTCATATTCATTTTGTGCTAGAGGACAGGGACCTATTGTTGTCCAATCTATGAATTCCAGTGTGAATTGGATGTAAGGGTTTCTCTTTGAGAAAGAAATCTAGCCAGTCCACTCCAAGTCAATGATGCAGCTTTTAGCCAACAAAATGTACTTTCATTTGGGCAGAGCACCCTCAGGTAAGGGGAGAAAAGGGGAGGGGAAGGAAGGAAAGGAGAAGAGAAAATCCAGACATTGACAGATGAGGTCAGGCCTTCCTGCCATGAGTGACAGGCAGCGGGGACTTTTGATTCATGTCAGGTGAAATTTGTTTCTTTGTACATTTAGGAAAGAAGAAAGAGATTGTAGATGTAGTTTGTTTTTTGTTTCCGATTCAAGACAGCTGCATCCTAGCCTTGTGTAGTTTGCAAGCTGACTTGGACAACTCATTTAACTTCTATGGCTCTCAGTTTCTTCAGCTGAGAAAATGAAAAAAAAAATGTTAGTGTTTGATATTCAATTATCAACCCCTTCTCTGCCTACTTTGTTTTTTTTTGAGACAAAAGATCACATAAGAAAAAAAAAACCTTTGAAATGTGAAAAACTCCTCAGAATGTGAGCTGCTTGAGGAGAGGGACTATCATTTTGTATTTGTATCTGCAGAGCTTACCACAGTGCTTGGCAAATAGTAAACAATTAATAAATGCTGGTTGACTACAGACGGACTTTTTATTATTCCACCATTATGTTTAATTTCACTGCAGGTAGAACTGAAAAGTTGTGTGGCTCCTATGCTACTCACAAACTTTTTCTTAACTCATTCCAGCATGGATGCTGTGAAGATTCAGTCCCCTTAAAAGCCACTTTGCACTATGCCATCATCACCAACTACCCTTCATCCTGGCTCACTCTCACCAATGTCATTGGTAACTGGATGCAAGGTCATGGGTAGGTAGACTGGCATTATTCCTTCCTGGCTAGTGACCGAAACAAATCTAAGCACATGGATCAGCAGCATCATATGCTCAAAGGTGATCTTTCTGTGGAGCCTCAGTGTACCTTCTAGCTTCAAATAGGCCAGTTTGCAGAAATCCTGGTGTACTTTGGGCATTTCCCTTCACTTTTGTGCAGTCGTGGCCTCTACTTGGTGATATTATCCTTCTGTTCCAAACTCGCTTTGTCAGAAAGGTTGGTAAAGAATATTTGAAGAGCATCCAGAGCAAATGTGAACAAATTGATAAAGCAACATCAGCTAGGTTTGTAAGAGATAATGAAACAGTAAAACTCAATTCTTTGGTAAGTTTTTTTTTTTTTTATAAAGCTGGCAACCTTAGACTCACCTCTCATCACTCCCAAACAAGCCACTCTGTTCCAGTCAGGCCAGTTGCACTTCTTGTATGTTCTATACTTTCTTGTCTTTGCACTTGCTATTCAGCAAAGCTCCAGAATGACCTCAGTGGTCTCATCTGCCTATCAGAGCCTCCCCAGTCAACCTTCCAGTACATGTCTTCCATGAAAACTTCTCTGATTGGCCTACACTGATGTCTCCTTCCTTTGATCACTTGTAGCCTTCATTGTCTACACTACACATTTTGATGTTTATTTCATTCATTTTTCCACATTATTTTTGAAAGAAAGCCTGCTATATATAATAAGCACTATGCTTGGTGCTGGGGCTACAAAGAAGAGTGAGATATGGTCTCTGCCCTCTTGCAACTGACAATCTAGTAGGGGAGAGAAAACGAATATACACATCCAGTCAGTCAGTAAATATTTACATGCCTACTATGTACTAGACATTATACTAAGTGCTGGGAATACAAAGAAATATAAATGGCCAACCCCTGATCTTGAGCTCACTGTGATACAAGATAGAATGTGACAGAAAAATGTGAGCTGTAAAAAGTACAGTGGGAATTTGGAGGAGGGAGAGACAACCTTTGGCTGGGTGGGTCAGGAGAGCCTTCTTACAAAGGGAGGAATTGTCAAAGGGTAGGGTGAGTTTAGTCCCTTTTCATGCATAATTCCAAATCAAAATTTGAAATGGGTGGATGATTTTACAGTCATACTAACAGCACAACATGTTCTCCAACAATGATTGTTTCTGTAAAATCAGTCTTTCCCAACCTTCTGAGCTTCCTCTGTGGTTTACCTTTAGGTCCTGAGTAGAAACGTGAAGGCTAGGGGGAAAGGAACAATTCAGAGGCAGAACATAGGGGTGGCCATGGTGACTGAGGAAACGAAAGATATTGTAAGAAGAGTGAATGAAAGGCAGAGCTATCAACTAGGAAAGAAGTTCTTATAAAGATTCAGAGGCTTTAAATAATGGGAAGTTGGAGGTGGGTAAAACCACAAATGCACCCTGGAAACCATCCCTTCTTTACCTTTCCTGTATTTTGTCCCCACTTCTTTCAGAACTCTGTTTCTATGATGCTATGGCCATCTCTGACCAAGGGGTAGAAGATAGAAGTGGTGGAAACTGTGATGGTGAAAAAAGACAGGGAGGTTGGTGTGTGTATCAGTGTGTATGGGACTAGAAATGGTGGGTAGACAATATCTCCCTGCATGTCCTAGCAGTCCACAAGGCATGTTCTACATTTAAAATCTGAGCAACATTGGGGGGCAGAGCCAAGATGGCAGAGTAGAAAGACACACATATGCAGGCTCTCCCCACACAGCCCATAAAATACCTGTAGAGAGGGACTCTCAACAAATTCTGGAGCAGCAGAAGTGGAGAACAACAGAGTGGAGGAGATTTCCAACCCAGGGTGACCTGAAAGGCCCATGGGAAACATTGATTGCACTAGACCTGGAGCGGAGCATGGAGCCCAGCCTGGAGCCCAGACCAGCCTTGGCCATATGATTCTGGGAGGAGGACACCTCAGGGGTGGAATCTCTAGTCATGGAATCCCCAGTTGCAGCAGCAGCAGCAGCAGCGGTTTGCAGATCCCTGAACCCACAGTCACCAAAGGTCAGTGACAGGGTTTTTTCAGCTGGCCAGGAAGGGAGAAGGGCCTTCCCACAGCTCTGGCCTTGGGCAGTGGCCATGGGGGCCACATTGGGTAGGCAGCAGTTTCCACAGCAGCCCCTACAGCAGCGTGCATCCATTGTTGGATCATAAAACCCCTGGGGACACTGAGGAGCTGATTCTTACCTTGGCCCTGTGTAGCGGCCCTGAGGGAGCTGATCTTTATCTCACACTGAAGGGCAGCCCTGCCCTGACAGCTTAACTGAATCTCAGCCCTGCAGTGCTGGCTTGGTGGAACTGGAGGTGAGGTGGTTGTAAAGAGGAAACTCTACTAAGATTCTGGGCACAAAAATCTCTCACTACTCCCAGACCACTGTGTGTACTTGATTATGCCACCTAAGAGGAACTGAGATCTTACAGATCCCCAGAGTATACCCTACTCTTGACAAAGGACCCAAAAATCAAGTAACTAGTTGGGAAAATGCCCAAAAAGGGAAAAAAAATAAGACTATAGAAGGCTACTTTCTTGGTGAACAGATATTTTCTCCCATCTTTTTGGATGAGGAAGAACAATGCTTACCATCAGAGGAAGACATAAAAGTCAAGGCTTCTGTATCCCAAACATCCAAAATAAATATTCAGTGGTCTCAGGCCATGGAAGAGCTCAGAAAGGATTTTGAAAATAAAAAAAAATTGAGCAATATTTAATGGGATCATAGATTTAGATCTGGAAGTGACCTTAGAGACTATTGACTACAACCCCCTCATTTTACAGATGAAAAAATCGAGGCATATGGAGGTTAAATGATTTGCCTGGGATCAAACAGCTAGTAAGTGTCTGGAAAGAGATTTGAACCTAAACCTCAGTGACTCCAAGTCCAGTGCCTTTTCCTCATGACCTCATGACCCTTGCCCACTTCTGAGTTCTAAGCTCCTAGGTGTACTAGGTTGGGAAATTCATGAATAGGGGGTTGTGACATCACATGTTTGGCAGAGGTCCTTTCTATATCTTTTCCAAGTGTAATCCCCTGGCCCATTATGCTGTTAGCATGCTTCCAAGCTTAGCCAAGCTTCCAAGAGATGCTATTGTAGCAGTGACTGAAGCAGTGGTATAGTGAGAGCTACCATACAAAAGCCATATATCATAGACACCATAGGAGAAAAGGAACCTATGACAAGGTGAGGACCCTTGTACTGTTGATTCAAATACAGGCTTGCCTTTTGCTGCTATTCCCTCCTCCCCCAGGCTCTTTCAGGTATAGATGATGGACAAAGAAGCCCGAGGAGCACAATTCCAAAAGAGGCCAGAGGCAAAAAAAGCGGACACATTTGCTGTTATTAAGACACAAAATCCTTACATTTAATTAAAACTTACCATGGCAACCACCAAAATACAGGGCAAGGAGGCTGCAACTTTGAGATAAAAAGCTCTTCTGAGGAGGGAGACTACCACTAAGGGACAATGTCAACTTTCGTCGATTTTCTTTCCATACATTCAATTTTAAAAGAATTATTACTCTACTTAAAATTTTTTTTAAGGTTTGTCTTTATTGGGGCTTTTAGTTTAAAGTAAATAGAGAAATGCTAAGTTCTTATAGTCAGCCATATACTATAACTTAGTCCTGCGTAAACTTTTCTTTCTCATGCTTTCTACTTATGTTCTGTGCCTAGAAATGTGTGTCCAATTTCAGGCCAATACAGCTGAAGTGGTGATCTTTTCCAGGATATCACATATATCTAAGTTTTTGATGTGGGATTTCTGTTTAATTTGCAGTGATAACTGCGTAACTTAATTGGTTAGAATATGATACCAGTGGTGCCAAATTTGTAAGCTGTTAGTCTCAATGCTTATGTCCTGGGCACGTATTGTATTAGGATCTTGATCAGCTCTTACTATTGATCCCAAGGAGTATTCGGAAAATGGAGGAGGCTCAGGGGAAACGGAGTGGTATAGTAGATAGAGGATTGGACTTGGAGTCAGGAATACCTAAATTTGAAGCTTACTTAATATTTTTACTAGCTTTGTGACCTAGGCAAGTCATTGGCTCTCTGTACCTCAGTTTTCGCATCCCTAGACTGAGGAGGTTAGACTCAGTTTTCTCCAAGTTCCCTTACAGCTCTAAATCTGTAGTTCTTAGAAGCCCATCCACATTCAAACCTAAGTCCAAGTACGTTTCACTATGCTTAATGGTACCATCTACCAGAGCATTCTTATCACTTCAAAGCTAAACCAGGTGAACAGAACCAAATAAGGAAGACAGCTGAAATTGTATTAATATATTTCAAGTGATTCATGACTTCATTGGTATAGGCACACCCTGCAGGGGGGCATCACTCACATCTTGGAGTAAACCATTTTTTAAATGAATTTCTGGGACAAAAGCATTGATTATCAGTAGTGAAAGTTCTTGTGATGAAGTTTTCCACATTTGGTCCCTAGAAGAGAAAGATACATTGCCTTGTTTCTAATCTCATACTTGAAATCTTTTCAGCTTGGTTAGACCTACCAGAATTTGAGCTCTATCAGTACAGCCTTCAAGGGTACCACTAAACCACAGTGAAATCTTGGAGGAGGACTTTAGGGGAAATGCTAAAATTATTTTCTTCCCTTATCTTTTTAAAAAAATTAAAAATTTTAAATTCTGGATTTAACAAATGCCAAATAAAACAAACATTTCCATCTACATAGGAGAACAACAAAAAAAGAGAATTGTACATGAAATTGCTGTTTAATGTAAGCTTGCATTTCTTTTAAAGTATATAAGTTCAACCAGTAGCTTTCAAAGTTGTCCTGCTTGTCTTCTCTTCTTTCTGTCCTCTGCATTAAAAAAAATGCTCCAATCACTCTTTTCCCCCCGTTTTTAATTGTTATGCTGTCACTTTTGTGCCCTACCTCACTTTAATCCTTTTGGAAAAAGAAAAACAGCCTTTGTAACAAATATTCATAGTCAAGCAAAATAAATTTCCACACTGTGTCTGAAAATGTTAATCCATATCTTATTCTGCATCTTGAACCTTCTTCAGAGAAATTTGTTTGCAAAGATTCCCCCCCTTCCTGCCTATTTCCTTTTCCCTTCTAGTTTTAACTTTATTTATGCTGTTTGTGGAAAAGCATTTTAATTTTATTTAATCAAAAATTGTCCATCTTAAATTCTGTAATCCTCTCTATCATTTATTTGGTCATGAACTCTTTCCTTGTCCTCAGAATCCAAAGGTACTTTCTTCCTTATGCCTATCTGTTTGTAATTTCACCTTATATAGCTAAGTCATATATCCATTTGGAAATTATTCTTAGTATACGTTTGAAATGCTTGTCTATGCCTGTTTTCTGCCAGACTACTTTCCAGTTTCTCAAGCATTTTTCTTCAAGTGAACTTTCCCCCCAGTAACCAGGGTCTTGTGTTTATAAAGTACTTGCTTCAGTACTTAGTCTATTTCACTAATTGACCCATTTTAAAATCAGTATCAAGGCATTTTGATGATTACTATTTTGTAGTGTAGTTTGAAATTTGGTACTGCTAGGCCATTTTCCTTCTCATTTGAAACTAATTTCTATAAATTTATTATTTCTTCCAAATTCTAAATAAATCCAGAGTTGGCAATGTAGAAGAAGAGATTTTTTTTTAAAGAGATGTGCCTACTCCAGAGATAGCATCTTTGGTTATGTTGTCTTGCCCAAACTTACTGGGTAACCAAGGCCAAGTTGCTTAATCCTCCTGTGCTTTAGTGTTGTCATCTTCAAGAAAGAGACTTTTCTTTTGGTCTTCATGATGTGATTTTCACAAGTTGCCAGTTCCTATTTGCCTTCAAAACTTGGTTTCCTTCTTATACTCAGAGGACTTTTATATTGACCTACTAATGAATCAAATTTCCCAAATCTGCTGGCATGCTCTATAGTAAAACACTGCTATATTCGAGGTGAGAAGTGTTAGCTGTGTCCAAAATACCCATTTGAAGTTGATTTACTAGGCTAGTAATTGTGAGGTAACATCCAGCTGCCTTATTACCCTAAATTAAATGCATATTAAGGACACTTAAAATTAAGTGTTACAGATGCTTCTTCGTTACATATGAGCTGTCACATGGCAAATAGGGTCAAGAGATATGGGGGCTATTTATTCTTGGATTTTTCTGACATTAGGCTGTGTGCACAGTCTTTGCCATAAAAGCCACAGATGTGACCAGTCTCTGGAGCGAGCTGATGCAGGGGACCTGCTAATTCTTCTTTTATGGTAATGAAAGACATTTTTCGATCCTAGGGAGAGATTGAACTTCAGTTCAAAAAGCTGATGCTCTGGTGCAGCGATTAAGTAGGGGCTCTTCAGAGGCTGTAAATGAAGAGGGTTATGTTTTAAGAGCCTGAGGTCCAAATGCATAATGATTTCTTAGGTCATTTAAACATCATGACTTTCCCTGAGGGTTTTTTTTTCTTTTAAAATTTCCACCTTGCCCTATCTAGGGCCAAGATGGGTAAGGAGCCAGAAACTGGACCCAGTTCAATAAGAATTCTGAAGCATATTATGCTTTTTCTGGCTATGAAAGGAGAAGAATTTAAAAATAAAGACAGATAAGACTCACTAATTTAGAGACTTGATGTGGTCATGTAGTATACTAGAATTTCAAAGCAAAAGGGACCTTATGATTCAGGAAATCCCACCCCCTTCATTTTACAAAGGAGAGAACTGAGGTCCAGAGAGAAAGATACTTTGCCCAAGGTAACACAGCCGGTGGCTGTGTCAGAGTGTGAGAATTTTAGGCCTTCCTGAAAAGAAATGGGCTGTTCTTTCTCCCTGCCTTCCTCTTCCTTGATGCGTGTACCTTCCCAGTTTATCTTCCTTTTCATTGTCTCTCTGAAGGCAACATCAGAGCTGCACCTGATGCATAAAGGCCACATGTCTACATTTGACAGTGAGTTTTGGCTGCAAAGAAGTGTCTCAGCAAAGTGCTGAGATGCTGCGGACAATTAACTCCAGTATGACTGGACTGTTAGAAGCAGCTGTGAAGGGAAGAGTCGGGGGTTGGGTGATCTGAGTTCTGTTGCCAACTAAGTGAGAAAGTGTCCACTGACATTGAGGGTCCAGGTACCCAGAGGTCAGATGACTGCTACTCCCTTCTGATTCCTAGGAGTAGCTGAAGAATTGAGTCTTCAGAGACTGATGTCTTAATTCACAACCAGCCTGTCTTGACAACCTGTCTTTACAAATGGGTATTGACTGAAAGTCTATAGCGAAAATAGTTGGAAAATTTTCCTCCCAACTTGGGGCATGCTCTCTCCTTGTCCACACAAGGTCCCAGGGGAATTGAAGCTCAAACTTGTGTACAGATTATGCTCGGCCATAGACTCCTGATTATTAATTCTTATCTCTCTTTGTGGAGAAATTCCCCTTAGGGTAACCTCTACTGACTCAGAGGATCAACGTCTTTCTGATGTTTATAGCCCACATTTCTCTCCATTATAGGGGAGTCACAATCCCTGAAACCACCGCTATCCTTAGATGACTGTCGTGCCATATCTATACACAGGTACTTCCTCTCTCATCAGCTGCTAACGCTCCAATGCCACTAGAGTGTGAGCCTGTCCAGGTGGAAACTGCTACCAACTCTGGTTGCCAGTGGGACTTCTGATGGCTTTGATGGATCTTTTGAACTCATGTGGTTGCCTGGACACTTTTATCTCAGAAAACTCATTCAGTTGAGATTAAGAAAGAACGAACACAAAGGGAACACAAGTTCTATGTATCTTTGGACACATCATACCCAGGTGGGCAGTAAGTCAGCTGCCCTTCCTCCACCTAGCAAATCATGACAGGTCTTGCTTTACTTACTCTCAGGAAGGAAAAGAGATTGAGACGTTTAGTGCCTTTTGAATGGAAACTTGGTTTTATCTCAGCTCCTGCTGAGTCATTGATATTTCCAGCTCTACAGTAATTTATCATCACATAATTCTAGCCCTGTAGTCATGGTTGGCTGGAATGAAGTTTCCAGTTTCATATGTTGAGTTGGAACCAGGTGTGGAATATTTGCACATACTTTGCATAACCTACCAAGAAGGGAAAATCTAAGGTCTAGGCCCTCATTAGCAGGCTACTAGATTAATCCCCCTACTAAAAATGTATAAATTTGCAGCTGTCCTAATCTTACAGGATATAAAGGAAAGAGAAGTATGATGGGGGATCTAAAAGTAACAGTGATCAGTAAAAATACTTTTTCATTCCTAGTATTCAGATAGAGTGACCAGTGGAGAACTAGTTCTTTTTAAAATATTTTATTTTTTCTCAATTACATGTAAATTTTAAAAAATTTGGTTTTTGACAATTTTAAGTTCAAAATTCTCTTCTTCTCTCCACCCATCATAGAGAAGGCAAACAATTTGATATGTTATACATATGCAATCATGCAAAACATTTTTTAAAATAAATTTTTATTGATATATTGGTTTTACATTGCCTAGATTAACCCTGTACTCTTCCAGAGAGTCATCCCATATAAAAGAGGCTCTTTTTTAAAATAAAGAGGAAGAACAAAAGTGAGCAAAATTGATCAATACATCACTAAAAAAACATGACACTACAGGCAATATTCTGTACTTATTGGCTGCCTCTGCACTGTGCAGAACGGGAAGGGAAAGTATCTTTGCAGTGAAGCTTATTCTTTGTAATTTTGCAGCACTCGTTTTGGATTATTTTGTGGTTGTTCTTTCCATTTACATTACATATAGCCATTGTGTAGATTGCTTTCTTGGCTCTGATTACTTCACTTTGCATTAGTTCACATAAATCTTTTCATGCTTCTCTGTATTTATCTTATCCTTACAGTACAGTAATATTCCATTCCATTCCATTAACGTTCCACAATTTGTTTAGCTATCTCTCAGTCTATGATCATTATTTAGTTTCCAATTCTTTGCTATTGCAAAAAAGTATTATTGTAAATATTATGAATATTTTTGTTCCTATAAGGCCTTTTTAAAAAATCAGTGACCTTTTTGGGGGTGTTGCCTAGCAGTGAAATCTTTGTGCCAAAGGATATCGACATTTTGGCTACTTATTTGCATAATTCCAAATTGCTTTCCAAAATAGTTGTACTGATTCACACAGCTCTAGCAACAATTCATTAGTATGCCTATCTTCCTGCAGCTAGGTGGAGCCATAGTGAATAGAGTGCAGGGGTTCCTGAGTTCAAATTTGACCTCACATCCATTCTAGCTCTGTGCCCCTATGCAGGTCACTTATCCCTGTTTGCCTCAGTTTTCTCATCTGTAAAATGAGCTGGAGAAGGAGATGTCAAACCACTCTAGTATTTTTTCCCAAAAAATACCCCAAGTGAGGTCATAAAGAGTTGGACACTGAAAATGACTGAACAACAACAATCTTCCTGCAATCCTTTCAACAATGGATTTCCATGTTTTATTGTCTTTTACAGTTTGTTGGTGTGAGATGAAAGAGAAGGGTTGTTTTATTTTGCATTTCTCTTACCGTTAGTAATTTGGGGTGTTTTTGAGAGTTTATTAACAGTTTTGAAAACTGTTCATATCCTTTGACCATTTATCTTTTTAGGAGTGGCTTTTAGTCATATATTTTTGTTAAATGTGTATATATCTTGGAAACTAAACCCTTATCTGAGAATCTGATACAAAGATTTTCTTTCCCTTCTATCACTTCCAATCTTATCTTAGATATGTTAATTTGTTTCTACACAAGTCTTTCAGTTCCCTGTAATTAAAATGATCTATTTTTATCTTTTGCAATTGCCTCTGTCTCTTGTTTGGTTAAGAATGAATCTCTTGGGGAGACAAGCCAATATGAAGGAAATAGGAAAAGTAGTACAGTTTGGCTTTCCTCCCCACACCCGTTCCCACTACTCCAACAAAAATTTGAGAACACTGAGTACTGAACAGAAATCTGAGGAGAAACTATATAATATAACAGCTTTCAAGTTGAACATCACAAAATCAGTGTGCAGGCAAGTGATGAGGGAAGGAACCATGTAACAAATAGGCTGGGATCTTGTATTCAGCCCCCTACAGCTCTAAGTCAGGGATGCCCACAGCTGAACACAGATTTAGCCCCACTTAGTCCCTGGCCCAAGCCAACATTAAGGTTAGCCTAGAAGAGTTGGTGGAGCTTCAAATTAAGCCATCCTAAAGTAGATCAAGGAATCAGCCCCTGCCCAGGCCAGCAGGTTGGGTGGGGAATACAGACTCAACTCCTAGAGCTCTAGACTTCAGTCAACACTAAAAGGTCTCCCAGAAGGTCCAGGAGAACAGACCCAGTGTCTAGAGTGCTGAATGAGGAGGTGACTGATCACTTAGCTCTAGACCTAAGCTCTGAGTCTGTTCTCCTGGACCTTCTGGGATATTTTTAGAGCAGACCCAGTGTTCAGAGCTCTGAGCTAGCCCATCCAGAGCTCATGGCCAGAGCACAGATTCATTTCTAGTCCAGACTAGCAGCTCAGGGATGAGAGCACAGACTTAGCATGGAATCAATGTTCAGAGGAGATCTTGGACTCTGCACAGGAAAGCAGTGTAAAGTTGTCTCCCTGTATGGAATAATTTACCTGTCAAATCTATGGATAAGGGAGGAGTCTCTGACCAAACAAGAGATAGAGATAATTATGGGATGTAAAGTGAATGACTTTGATTACATTAAATTAAAAAAAGTTTCTGTACAAACAGTACCAACTCAGCCATGATTAGAAGGAAATCAGAAAATTGAGGAAATATATTTATAGCAAGTTTCTCTGATAAAGACCTTATTTTTCGAATATATAGAGAATGGAGTAAAATTTATAAGAATAAAAATCACTGCCCAATTGATAAATGGTCAAAGGATATGAACAGGCAGTTTTCAGATGAAGAAATCAAAGTTATTTCTAGTCATGTGAAAAAAATGCTCTAAATCACTGATGATTGGAGAGATGCAAATTAAAACAATTCTGAGGTACTACCTCATACCTATCAGATTGTATAATATAGCAGAGAAGGAAAATGATAAATTTTGGAGAGAATGTGGGGAAATTGGGACACTAATATACTGTTGGTGGAGTTGTTTCTGGAGAACAATTTAGAACTATGCCCAAAGAGCTTTAGTATGCTCCTTGACCCAGCAGTATCACTACTATGTCTATATCACAAAGAGATGAAGAAGAAAGGACTTATGTGCACAAAAAATATTTATAGCAGCTACCTTTGTGGTGTCAAAGAATTGGACATCAAGAGGATGCCCATCAAGTGGGGAATGGCTGAAAAAGTTTTGGTATATGATTATGATAGAATACTACTATGCTATAAAAAATGATGAACAGGATGCTTTCAGAAAAAACTTTAAAAGACTTAAATGAACTGATGCAAAGTGAAATGAGCAGAACCAGGAGAACAAGGCACACAGCAACAGCAATATTGTATGATAATCAACTGTGAATAACTTAGCTATTCTCAGCAGTTCAATGATCTAAGACAATTCTGATGGACTTATGATGAAAAATACTATCTATCCCCAGAGAAAGAATCAGTGGAGTTTGAATGCAGATCAAAACATACTTTTTAGCTTTCTTTCTTTTTCCTTTTTTGTCAGTGTCTTCTTTCATAGCATGATTAATATAGAAATTTGCATGTTTATAATTTGCTCATATATAACCTATATCAAATTACTTGCCTTCTTAATGAAGGGGGAGTGAAGGGAGAGAGGGAGAGAATTCACAGCTCAAAATTTTAAGAAATGAATGTTAAAAATTATTTTTTACATGTAATTAGGAAAACTAAAACCAAAATTGTCTCCTGGAGGGACCAAGGGGGAGCTACCAACTTCGGATTGTTCAGAACCAATGATTGGAAGAATGGCTTAAATAATAATTTTAAAAAAGATTAAGCACTTTTGTGAGGTCAAGGTTGCCCAAGGATGCCCAAAAATTTGGAGAGAATAACTCCAAAACCTCTATTAGCAAAGCCTCAAAGAAAAACAGAGTTTATCAGAAGAGCAATTAGATTTCCCAGAAGAAATTATTCAAGAGTTTAAAAATGAGTTTTAAATTTTATAATAAATTAAATGAAAGTGATAGAGGAAAGAATTGGGGGAAAATGAGAGCTAGGAAAGAGATACTTGGAAAGGGAATTAATAGCTTAGTACAAGAAGTACAAAACTTTACTCAAGTAACAGACTCTCTCAAAATAAGTATGACCAAATAGACATTAAAGATTCTATAAGACAATAATAAATATTAAAACAAAGTAAAAAGATTTTTAAAAATAGAAGAAAATATAAGGTATTTCATATAAAAACAATAGAAGTGGAAAACATCAGGGAGAAAAAAAATTGAGAATCATTGGTCTACCTGAAAGCTATGACCAAAAACTGAGCCTGGATGACAACATTTCTAGGAAATCATGAATGAAAATTGTCCAGATCTCTTAGAACCAGAGGGCAAAGTGAAAATAGAAAGTATCTACTAATTTCCTCTTGAAAGAAAACCCAAAATGAAAACTCCAAGGAGCATCATAGATGCATAAATGCAGAGTTTTCAGGCCAAAGGAAAAAAAATGCTTCAAGTTGCCAGAAAAAAAGAATTCAACTACCAAAGAGCCAAGGTTAGGATCACACAAGATTTGGAAACCACCATGATGATGGAGAATATGGAATATAATATTCCAAAGGCAAAAGATATAGGCTTACAATAAAGGATAAGTTAAGGTGTTTTCATGAAACAGAGGAGATCCAAGCATTCCTGATTAAAAGATCAAAACTAAGTAGAAACTATGAAATAAAAATTTGGGAGTAAAGAGAAATCTAGAAAGTCCCAAAGACAAATAAGTAATTGGAAAAAGTTGTAGAATGATAAAGTGCTTACATTCTAATGGGGACAGAAGGATAATACAGGTATCCCTAAAAACTGTAATTCAGAAGAGGTCATAAAAGAAAGATTAGTGGAGTTACTAGAAGGGGTTGTTATTTTGATATTCTTAAAAGGAGAAAAGAAAGGGAAAATACAGTATGGAAGAAAAAGGGAGAAAATGGGAGACTTACCTCAAATAATCTGGGATGCAGTAGAAGTCTACAAATGCAGAAGAGATGGAAGGAGCAAGTATCATTTGAGTCTCACTTTGAATTAACTCAAAGTGAATAGAAAGAGAACAATTTATAACAATTATAGCAATGTATATTATAATAACATTGTAAAAATGAACAGTTTTGAACTCAAGAACTCTGATCAACGCAATGATTAATTATTATTCAGAGGATGGATAATTTAGAATAACATCCACCTCCTGACAAAAAGATGATGAACTAGATAAACAGAATTGAGGCATATTATTGGAGAGAATGTATTTGTTATTGTTGCAGAGATTTCTGTTTCTTTTTTCTAGGATGGAGGTAGGGAGGAGTGAGAAGAAGAGAGGGTAGATACTTTTTAATTAAAAAATAAAATTTAATATAAGAAAACAAAGCAAAATCTTTTAGTTATACTTGCAAAAAGGATCAGTTAGGGGGTGGAGCCAAGATGGCGGTATAGAAAGATGGACCTGTAGAAGCTCCCCCACATAGCCCATAAAATATCTGTAAAAAATGACTCTAAACAAATTCTACAGCAGCAGAAGCCACAAAATGACAGAGTGAAAGAGATTTCCAGCCCGAGACAGCCTGGAAGGCCAACAGGAAAGGTCTATCACACTGGGTGTGGAGCAAAGCACAGCTCAGCATGGGCCACGTGGTGCAGCAGGAACAGGACTCAGAGCAAGCTTCAGGGAGCCTCTGGCAGCAGTGGTTCTCAGATTGCTCAACCCACCAATGCCAAAGACAGCTTCAAAGGTCAGTAAGAAAGTTCCTTCACCAGGGGAAGGGAGGGCAGTCTGGAACACTGGCAGCAGCCACTGCAGCTGCAGCGTCCATTTTTGGAGCCCTCTGCCTAAAGACCCTGAGGGAATTGAGCAGCTGATCTGCATCTCAGCCCTGAGTGGCTCTCTAGGGTTGAGGAAGTGTGCTGGTGGTGGAGCTGGTGGAGGCTCTGGAGAGGGAACCCTGCAGGCAAATCCTGGGCAGAACAGAGTGCCTGTGGTTGCTCCCAGACCAGAGTGTAGACCAGGAGAGGAGTAAAATCCTCTCCCTTGATTGTGCCATCTTGGAGGAACTGAGAATTTACAGGCCCCCAGAGTATACCTTCCTCTTGACAAAGGACTCAAAAGTCAAGTAACTGACTGGGAAAATACCCACAAAAGGGAAAAAAATAAGACTATAGAAGGCTACTTTCTTGGTGAGCAAGTATTTTCTTCCATCCTTTTAGATGAGAAAGAATATTGCATACTATCAGAGAAAGACCTAAAAGTCAAGGCTTCTGAATCCAAAGCCTCCAAAATAAATATACAATGGTCTCAGGCCATGAAAGAGCTCAAAAAGAATTTTGAAAATCAAGTAAGAGAGGTGGAAGAAAAATTGGGAAGAGAAATGAGAGCAATGCAAGAAAATCATGAAGAGCAAATCAACAGCTTGCTAAAGGAGACCCCAAAAAACACTGAAGAAAATAGCACCTTTAAAAATAGGCTGACTCAATTGGCAAGAGGTCTAAAAAGTCAACGAGGAGAAGAATGCTTTAAAAAGCAGAATTAGCCAAATGGAAAAGGAAGTACAAAAGCTCACTGAAGAAAATAGTTCTTTAAAAATTAGAATGGAGCAGATGGAAGCTAATGACTTTATGAGAAACCAAGAAATTACAAAACAAAACCAAAAGAATGAAAAAATAGAAGACAATGTGAAATATCTCATTGGAAGAACAATTGACCTGGAAAATAGATCCAGGAGAGACAATTTAAAAATTATGGGACTGAAAGCCATGATCAAAAAAAGAGCCTACACATCATCTTTCATGAAATTTTCAAGGAAAACTGCCTTGATATTCTGGAACCAGAGGGTAAAATAAATATTGAAAGAACCCACCAGTCACCTCCTGAAAGAGATACGAAAAGAGAAACCCTTAGGAATATAGTAGCCAAATTCCAGAGTTCCTAGGTCAAATAGAAAATATTGCAAGCAGCCAGAAAGAAACAATTTGAGTATTGTAGAAATGCAATCAGGATAATACAAGATCCAGAAATTTCTACATTAAGGGATTGAAGGGCTTGGAATATGATATTCCAGAAGTCAAAGGAACTAGGATTCATACCAAGAATCATCTACCCAACAAAACTGAATATGATACTTCAGGGGTAAAAATGGTCATCCAATGAAACAGGATTTTCAAGCATTCTTGATGACAAGACCAGAGATAAATAGAAAATTTGACTTTCAAACACAAGAATCAAGAGAAACATGAAAGGCAAACAGGAAAGAGAAATCATAAGGGACTTGCTAAAGTTGAACTGTTGAATTCCTACAAGGAAAGATAATATGTGTAACTCTTGAAACTTTTCTCAGTATTTGGATAGTTGAAGGGATTACACACACACGCACACACACACACACACACACACACACACATAGATAGAGAGCACAGGGTGAATTGAGTAAGAAGGTATGATATCTAAAAAAATAAAATTAAGAGGTGAGAGAGGAATATATTGGGAGGAGAAAGGGAGAAATGGAATGGGGCAAATTATCTCTCATAAAAGAGGCAAGAAAAAACTTTTTCAATAGAGGAGAAAAGAGGGGAGGTGAGAGGGAGAAAATGAAGCTTACTCCCATCACATTTGACTTAAGGAGGGAATAACATGATCACTCAATTTGGTATGAAAATCTATCTTACACTACAGGAAAGTAGGGGAGAAGGGGATAAGTGTGGTAGGGGGGATGATAGAAGGGAGGGCAGATGGGTAGAGGGAGTAATTAGAAGAAAACACTTTTGGGGAGGAACAAGATCAAAAGAGAGAATAGAATAAATGTGAGGCAGGGTAGGATATAGGGAAATATAATTAGTCTTACACAACATGACTATTATGGAAGTCTTTTGCAAAACTACACATGTATAGCCTGTATCGAATTGCTTGCTTTCTCAGTGGAGATAGATGGGGAAGGAAGGAGGGAGAGAAGTTGGAACTCAGAGTTTCACAAACAAATGTTGAGAATTGTTTTTGCATACGACTAGGAAATAAGAAATACAGGTAATGGGGTATAGAAATCTATCTTTCCCTACAAGAAAAGAGAGAAGACGGGGATAAGGGGAGAGAGAGGTAAGATAGAAGGGAAGGCTGAATGGGGGAAAGGGTAATCAGAATGCATGGTGTTTTGGGATGGGAGGAGGGGAGAAATGGGGAGAAAATTTGGAACTCAAAATTTTGTGGAAATGAATGTTTAAAACTGAAAGTAAATAAGTAAACAAACATAAAAAAGGATCAGTTCTTTATAATTCACTAATATTCCAAGAGGGTTTTCAGGATAGCCAAAAATAATGGCTTATATACATTATTTACATATAATTTTATGGTTACAAAGCATTTTTGCATTATTTTATTTGAGCTTTAACATATCTCCCCAAGGTAGGCAGTGATAATATTCCTATTTTTCAGATGAGATAATTAAGGCTAATAATGATTTTTCAGTGTCGTAGAGCTAATTAAAAAAAGTGAGTATGGGGGGAAAGAACCTGTGTTCAAATCCCAGTTCTGTTGCTTATTGATTGTGAAACCTTGGGTAAGTCATATTGCTTTTACGAACCTCAGTTTCCTCACCTATAAAGCAAAGGTAATGGACCAGGGGTACACTTGTAAATGTTTAACAACTCTCAAAAAAATATACATATGACATACTTTTAAGTTTAATCTGTATTATGACAATTTTCTCTTTCACTTTCTTGAGTCTTGACCATTAGCAAAACAGTAAATGGAACCCTGGTTTATAGTGTTGGTTGCTTTTCAGGATATACTCACACGGAAAATTTAACAATTACCTCTACCCATTTGAGCTAAGTCTGCTACACCCCTAGGTTGGACTAGATGAATTCTAAAATCAACTTAAACCATGAGGCTCACACCCCCTGAAGCTTCCTTTTCTCTTAAGAAATACCTTAGGTGTCTCTGCATCTGTGTCTACTCTAGGTATGTGTTTCTGCTCCCAGCTGAACACATTATATTCCACTTGGCTGATGGTTCCAGTGAAATGTTTCAAGAATGGTGGAGAGATACAATTTACTATCTGGTAGAGACTTGAGTCTAGACTCTTTCATTGCCACATGAATTTTTTTTTTATGTAAAAGCCAAAGAGGCATGACTCATTCAACCAATCACATGATATTTCTGGCATGGTGTCACTCACCTTCATATAATGGTTAAGATCCTGCTTATTTAAGCATTTGATGTAGGGTTGTAGGAAAATTCCATAACACCTCCTTTATGCTTTGTGATACATTTGGGGCCTTCTGAGAGTATATTAATCTGATCTGGAAGAGAAGCTCCTCTTAGATGAACTTTCATATTTCTTTGTATTCTTAATATTTATATTTTCTTAATGTACATATTCTTCTGTCTTTCTATACCACATTTTATTCAACTGTTCCCCAATCATTGGATATGAGATGGTTCTAATTTTTTTTGTTATTTTACTACTATGAAAAATGTTGCTGGAATTATTTTTGAAAAAAAGAAAAGATGCTCCCCCTGCCATACTACTTCCCTTTTCTATCAGTAAGTTAATTAGAATATAGATGTATTACTGCATCATTGGCTCAAATGTTTTTGTAGCTCTTATCACATAGTACCATATTGCTTTTCAAAAAGACTGGAGGAGTTCAAAGCTCTGACAGTAGTATAATAGTGTCCATATTTCTCCATGGCCCTGTTACAGAGCTGCCAATTATAAAGGCCAATAAATTTCTGATTTCTATAAAGTATAATTCATAAAAATCCAATGGATTTCCCTACTCACAGTTTTGTAACAACAAAATTAAATACAAGCCATGATGTAAAACATTTTAAAGCCAGAAGACAAATTTAAAGCTGTGTTGGTGGTCATGCTTACTCAAGGTTCTTGGGTTGTAAATTTAAAAAGGATTTTAGGTCACAAATTATAAAATATTATTACCATAAAGTTCCTTTGAATCTCTGAAGGAATTCATGGAGGGGAAGTGAGACAGGAAAGCCTCAAAGAGAATTCTAAAAGGGAGTCACCATTAAACAAATTCTGTATTGATAGTAGCAATATGAAGCTGGAGAAGCTCAATTGTAATTCAGAAATGTGATATTTAAGTAACTATCCAATATTTGTGCTTTATTAGAATATATCTTAGATCAGAATGGAGTTGTCTCCCCTTACTTTTTACCTTTCTAGCCTTAATAGCACATTGGGCCTATGTCTTCAGGAAAGAATTCTAATTCATTAGTACATTCAACAAGCATTTATTGTTAATGTTTGTTAAGATCACAATAAAAAAGAAAAAAAATTTAATAAAGAAAAGACATACACTTGAAAAAAAATGTACTAAAAAGTAAATAAGGCATTATCTTTGCCCTCAAGAAAATTGTATTTTAATACATGGAGAAATCATATACATAGATAAATATAATGCAAATTAGAATGTAAAAGAGGAAACAGTTCTGTGAGATCATAGGAAAGAGAAATAATTTCCATTATCTTATTTCATTTACACAACAATGAGAGTATCCTTTCTGATTTTTAGAACCCTTTTGCAGAGTTGTAACTAATGGGTAGCTAGGTTGTGCAGTGGTTAGAGTACAAGGCGTGAAGTCAGGAACACTCATCTTCGTGTGTTCAAATCTAGCTTTAGATACTTCCTAGCTGTGTGACCCTGGGCAAGTAACATAACCCTGTTAGCCTCAATTTGCTCACCTGTAAAATGAGCTAAAGAGGGAAATAGCAAACTGGTCCAGTATTTTTGCCAGGCAAACCCCAAATGACATCACAAAGAGTCATATGTGACTGAAATGACTGAAAAACAACAACTAATGGGCCAGAATGTCAAATGTTTTAAGTTTAATTTCTATTCTTTTCTTTTGTTCAGGAAGTTGAATGGAAACCATTCTAAAGAGTGTGCACTCATAAATACCCTGGAAACTTCCAGGGACAAAATGGGACTTAGTATTTGGGTATGTTGTGTATGTACACCCTGGCTGCTTCTGATTCAGTGCTGAAAGGACTTGGCATTTTGATATAACATGGTAAACCTGAGTGGCCCCTGGTTTTACCCCCTCTCTTGATAGCTGTACGGGTAGGCTGCCACATCAGTTAAAAGAAAAGACCTTATTGTCTGACTCTTTCTTCTTTCAACCCTAGGTAATGACATGTAACAATCTGAGACTTCCAAGAACGGTTGGGGAAGCGTTGACCCTTTTCCACTCATTATGGTGACCTTGTCCATGTGACAGCTAGTGAAAGGGGATGCTCCTAGACAAGCTTGCATGTAGGCCCCTGACGGCCTTTTCCACATTTGTGTTTGTTCTTACCTGTTTTTAGGTAATAAGTACGCATCCAGAGATGATTATATGTTTGAAGTTGACTTTGTGAGTTTGAATAGTGCAGAGTCTTGGGTCTATTGAGTGAATCTAATTGGTATCAAAGCTTCTTTATTAGAGAAAATGACAGCCTTCAGGAAGATGATTAGTCCACCAGTTAAATTATTTAGGAATTATTTGGACAGTACAGAGCTAAGGTGAAATATAAAATGCTTGATCAGCAGTACTTGAAAACTACTTATGCACTGATGTTTAAACATCAGCCTCCTATCATAGTATAAGAGTAATTACAAGTAATATAATCCTGTTTTAATTCATTCTGTCAATATAAGCTGTGAGGTCTTTTTATGTTTCACATTTCTCTTGTGTACAGAAATAAAATACTTATCCCATACCTGGTTCATGTGTATCTTTTTACTCCCTTCCCCACCCCCTTTTGGGGAAACAATATCCTTGAGCCTAAACCTAAGCCTTAAGCAATTTGACCTTGGGGCACTGGGGTGGGAGTTTAGTAAGACAGAGAATGTGAGAAAAGAAAGTCTAACACTCCTTCCATTAGAGGGCAGGCTCCTCCAGATGGAAACCAGTTGGATTTCATTCCTGGGTCCAGAGTAAAGGGTCCCTTAGTGGAGAAGGAAGTGGCACAGTAGTACTGCATCCCCTCTATCCTCTGATCCCAGAAGCTCTTTCTCAAGGTTAGAGTTGATGATTTTTGAATATAACTTGAATGGAGATGTCTTCTTTTACCTATGACCCTTTCTAGCCTCAGTAGCACACTAGCCTTATGTCTTTGGGAAATTATTACAATTCACTAATTCTTTTAACAAACATAAAAGGTTAATGTTAAGATCATAATAAAAAAGAAAAAAATTTAGCCCCCCCATTAGTATACATTTTTTTAAAATAAAAAGAGCCATCGATGTTCATTGAGATGTAAAGATGAGACATTATCTTTACATCAATGGAATTTATAGTCTTGTGAAAGGAGATAAATATAATACAAATGAGCGTGAATACATATGAGGAACGTGGAGTTCTATGAGGTCACAGGAAGGAGAAGTCACTTCAATTATCTCATTTGATTCAACAATGAGAATCTGCCCTACCATTCTTGAATCCCCTTTGGGGATTGTAACTGATAGGCCAGTGCTCCAAATCTTAGTTTGGATTTTTTTTTCCTCTGAATGCACAATCTGTTGTACTTGACCACAATGAAGTTCATCTGTCTCCTCTGTACACACTCACCCAACCTCATGAAATTTCCAAGCAAGGTATTCCCTTAGCTGATTGGCATTTCTTGACCTAGAAGAGCTTAGTGTCTGGCACAAACCTCAAGATTTCACTGTGTATTGGCTCCTTCATTTTATTTATCTGGATGTTAAATAAGACCAGTCAGGTCAAAGAAGCCCATTGCTTAAGCATCTCAACTTGAAGAAGTATCCATTTATCCCTACCTTAAATTTTATTGATCTTTCATTTTTATATCCTTCTATACTTTGCAATAAATTTCTTCTCTTTTCCTCAATCCCATTGTAATAAAGAATAAAATATGCTTACTTTTTTTTTAGTTTTAATATGGATCAAAGTCTTCTGAAGGAAGAAAAAACTGTTTTGGGAAGAGTTTATTTAGTTAGCTGGGTAGGGTAGCAGGCTTGGAAGGTCTAAATTTTCTATATATTCTAGTTATTTGTGAAATCTTTCTGCTTTGATTTGCCTGTGTAGGCAGCTGAGGTTTACTTAAAAGTAACACTGTTTACTTAAAGTGCTCAGCCCAGCTACAAACAGAATGTGTGTCCATAAAGTGTTCAATAAATATTAATTGAAGATAATGCTATGTCGTCCTGGTCAGTAATTAGCACAGGACTACTTCTGTTATTAGGTCAATAAATCTAATTTGGATAGGGTAAAAAAAAACTAATTCCAAGGGGAGAGGATATAACATGTAATCTTCTCATCTGTGAAACCCTCATAAGGAAGGTGAAGTACATTATATGGTGATAAGTAGCAGGTTTGCTTTTTATGTAGTATATAAAATTTTCCAACAGATGGACTGTTGGTTTGACAAGAGGCTTAAAGATAATGAACTGAAGGAAAGAAGGAAAACATTGACACAGCCCAGTTAGATAGAAAATATGCAATTTGCTCTATGGGATTGCTTTCCCCAGATGAATCACGCTAGCCTGCACTTCAGTTACAAACAACCTTCAAGTTGGACAATTGCCAGAGAAAAAGAAAGGGAGGGGGAGGGAGGGAGGGAGAGAGAGAGAGAGAGAGAGAGAGAGAGAGAGAGAGAGAGAGAGAGAGAGAGAGAGAGAGAGAGAGAGAGAGAGAAACAGCTTTCAATTGTCTGGAATGTGCTTTAAAACAGGCAAATGGTCCTGATGGAACAATTTTAAACTGCCAGTCTCCTTATCTGATGTCGACATCATTTTTCAGAGGGGGCAACCAGTTCAAATTAAATAGTTTTACTGCAGACAGTCTGTCTGTCTGTCTTCCCTTTCTTCCAGCTCCCCCTCCTTTGAGCTATTTGGTAGAAGCGATGTGCTCATTTTGGGAGATTGGTCCCCAGAGGTCAGATGGGAAGTGGACTAAAATATATGATGAGAAAAACAATTTAAAAATAGAATATTTTAAAATGTATACCTACATATAGAGGCACAATCTCTTAGCAAAAATAGAACAAAAATATAGCCAGTGGATAGTTCTATGGGAGGGTGCCCAATTCCTACACATAGTGAATTGCATGACAAGCCCTCTTGAAATTCTCTGCCTTATTTGCACATGATCCTCCCTGTGGACTAAAAGTTTGACAGGAAAAATAATGAGCACAAACATATGGGTTGGCTCGAGTCAAATAGGGCTGCCTTGTAACTGTGTAGAGAGATGGGAGAGAGCATCAAAGATTGCAGGTTGATTCACTTGAAATGGGTAAGGTAAAGTTTTTAGGCAGTTGTTTGTCTTATTGTCCTCAGCTTTTTTAAGCTTCCCTTTTCACTTGCCTAGGGTTCTGGAGATAATTTAATGCTTGCGGCTCTGCCAGGTGGAGACACTGGAAGGACTCATTAGAAAAAAAGGAAGCAAAATGCAAATGATTGAGTTCTTGAGTTTGGAGAGGAGGAGTGCCCTGAACAAAATAGGTAGTTTAGAGTGATTAGATGACTGGAGAGGCAGCTAAGAGCTTTGCCTAAGGTGCTGGCCAGTGCTGTCACTCTTTTCCCTAGAATCTTCAATTCCTAGGATCCAAAGTCTCCTTTAAAATATTACGGGGCATCCATATTTTTGAAGCAATAAATGTTAGCCTGGAGATATTAGAGACAAAAAGGGTTGGAGGTAGAAATCTAGGTTTTGTGTATTTTGTGTATTTTTTGAGGTCTTTGATCTACTTAAGGCCAGTGGGGCAGTGGGGTATAAATGGAAAAAAAAAAAGCGAATGACTGGCAACCATAAGCCTCTTCTTTGCCCAGTCCCATCTGCTAGACATTTGTCAAAATCATTTTGCTAAGGCATGTCCGACTTTGAGAGAGAGTAGTATAGGGGATAAAGATTTGATCTCAGAGTAAAGAAGAAAGGGTTCAAGTCCTGTGTGTGAAGCATCCTGGATATATGACCTGAGCATGTCTTGATAAAGTTGCATTCCTGAATGTAGTTAGTCTTCATCTCTGCCTTTCAGAATCCTTGTTTTCTTTGGCATGAATGTTACCTCCTCTGTGAAGCCCTCCTTCTTTGATCCCTCCAGCTAAAAGTGTTTTCCCTTTGTCCATAGCACTTTATCTGCATTTCTACTTTGCTCAAGCACATCTTACCTTGTATTATAATTATCTGTGTGTTGTGTCCCATTACTCTAATAGAAAGGGAACTCCTTAAAATCATTGATTCTGTCATTAAAGGACCTAGCACAGGAACCTTGCACATAGTTGACGCTTAATACAAGTTTTTGCAATTGAAGATATGTCTTTAAATAAATGTGATTTCCTGCTTTGACTCTTAGATACCCTTGAACTAACCTTGCAGATCTTCAATTTCATGCCCCCTCTCCCCCCAATAACAGAAATAGTGATACTTAGCACTCTTTTTTCATAGGGTTGTTATGAGGGTCGAATGAGATAATATATAGAAAGTATTTTCTAAGCCTTAAAGCGTTACCTTCATGTATGTTATAATTAATATTTTTGCTTCACTCACTTTCTCCTTACCATCCTATCTAATAGCTTTATCATTAGCCTCATCCTTCCTCTCCTCTCTGAGTCTTTTTTCATATTCTAGAGCTTCTTCCATCCCCTAGAACTCCTCTCATCTTCCTTCCATTTTTTTTTTGCCACAGTCATACAATGCCCTCATGCTAGCCCTGGCTGTCCAGAATGTCTTTTATAGCAGCCTGCCTGGATTGCATCCACAGATAAATGTTATCCTTCCCTCCCTCTTTCCTTAGATAGCCACACAAAATTCCCATTTCCTAATGTAACCTGGGTTCCAAAGCAAAAGCTTTGGTATGGAACTCTTCTCATTGGTTGGAGATTCATGCCCTTATCTGTGTGAGGGGCAGGGGAGGGTTGGTGAGAGTGGAAAAAAAAAGTTCTGCTTTCTTTGGATCTTCTTTGAGTTTCTTCAGTCTCTTTGGGCTCTGCATCACTTAAGGTGCTCCTGGTTTTCAACATTGAGAGAGAAGATAGATGATGCCAAACCTGCTTCAGGAAACTGAAGACAAAATAAACCTTAGAAGGAGTTGACTTGAGAGGAACCAGCAGTCTCCATCATATCCTTTCCCAGGCTTGCTTCCCTAGAAACTTCAAGGAAATTCATCTTCAGTGAGATCTGGGACTCTCCTAGTTGATCTAAGTTACTTTGCTCCCAGTGGGAGAGGTCTTTTCCTCTATATTGTCTGGTATGTATTCTCCTATATATATCTTCTCTGATTTCTGTTTTGCTATCAACTTGCATAAATGGGTTTCTTGGCTATTATCTATAGGTGTTGCTACTTATTATGGATGTTCATTTTGGAACTGGTATTTGGTGGCAAGGGAGTCAAGTCTGGCTTTTCCTATTAATGAGCAGAAATCAGAAGTTTAGCTTAAGCCTGAAAAGTACATCTCCTAGATTAATAACATGTAAGGTAATAGACAGATATAATTCTAGTCTGATATTCTAGTTGCAGTTAATTGGAATTCTCTTTTCTTCATCATGTCCAAGTGCTGTGACTGGTACTACCCATTTCGTCCCCTCCCACTATTTTTCATCTTCCTTTTATATGCAGTCTTTCTGAATGAGATTGTAAATTCCAAGAGTTCAAAAACTATCTTTTTTAGCATGGTGCCTGTACATAATAGACACTAAATACATGATTGGTCTCAGGGCACACAAAGGAATGCTTTAGGTTACTTTGGGTGGTATTTCCTATTTTGCCATTTTTGTACCTCCATCACTCCTCATCTCAAACCTCCAATAGTGATGATAGGTTGGGCTTTGAGTTTGAACTTTGAAAATTAATATGGCTGCCACAGCCCCAGCCACCACCACCACCACCACCACCACCACCACCACCACCACCACCACCTGAATTCTAATTTTGGCTCTTGAATTGCTTTGTTGTATATAACCTGAGGCAAGTCACCTGCCCTCCCTGAACTTTAATTTCCTACTTTGTAAAATGAGATGATCTTCAAAGCTCTTTCCAACTCTCACATTAGATTATTGTACAAAATAATGCCAGGTTTCAGAACTGAGAAAGCAAACATAGAAACACAAATACCTAAGAGGACACAACTATTTAGGAGGTAGACAGGCTGTCCTCAGTATGCAAATAGAAAAGAATGGTGCGTTTATTTTTGTATTGCAAGGCTGCTTCAGTGTACTCTTATTTTCCTTTCAAAGAAATCTACTTGGATAAGTACTTTGGGAAAATATTTTTTCTCTGTGAGCCTGATACATTCCAATTTGGAAAATGCATTTTGGAAAAGGGAAAACTGTTATTATCTGTATGTCTATAATAAACCTGCTACTTTCTGAAAGGTTTCCAAACTCTGGTTTTGGTTCAGATAACACATTTTCATTTGCCTCCCTACTAACCAATGGCTCAACATGCTTAGTGTCTTGTCAAAGTAAGACATAGTGTCAGTTTAACCCAATTGCTCAGATCCTATAGCCACATCCCAACTGCCTGAGAACAAATGAGGAGATGAGACTGCCAGCTGAAAATAATGTGCTGCTTCTATTAACCCTCAAACTATTGAACTTGACACAAAATAATGGGTCTCAACACTCATGGATCTTGTGACAAATGGAATGAGTTTAATTTGCTTGAAGTTAGACTTCATGGAAACTTTATTACTCCATCTGTCACATCGTTTAATCTATTTTCTTGGATGTGCCTGGGAAGTATTTCAACTTCATGCAGAATGTCTTAAATTCTCAAGTCTCTCAAATTTGCTAATTGAACTGAAAAATCAGGAGGACATTTGGTATTGTGGAAAGTACACTGGAGATTGGAGTCCTGAGTTCTGGTCCTGTGTGGTCTTGTGTGAGCTGATTTTTCCCTCTCGGCCTTAGTTTCTTCATTTGTAAAGTGAGTGAGTTGGATTAGAAAATCACCAAGGTTACTTCTAATTCAAAATTAATTATATATAAAAAGAATTTTGATGAGCTTATATGAAGATTTTATATTAAAATGCATTTATTTATAAGTATCTAAATTAAAGAATATATAATATGTGAATATATTTGGTATAGGCCTTTAGATATTTACAAAATGTCATTATATACAAATCTGGCTATTAAATTATACCTATTATTATATACTATATACAATTTTCATACATAATTATAAGTTATCCATATATTATTTGTATATATCTTATACTGGCATTTGTGTAAGTATATGCAGACATATATGTATATATATGTATGTATGTGTATATATATATATATATATATATATATATATATATATATATATATATATATATATATATATATATATATATATATATAATTGTAGGGAGCTGTATGTATGTATGTATGTGTATATATATATATAATTGTAGGGAGCTGTTGAGGACCACAGCAGTTCCATGAGTTCATGATGGCCTGATAAGCCCACTCTTTTGTGCTAATGGAGCAAAGGTTGTTGGTTCGGCCCTCTGGGATCTCATACAATAGCCCCAAGGCTTTCGGGTATTAGGTAAACATCTTAGTATTTGACAAACATCCTGAGGCAGTCATTGGGACAAGCGTTTGTTAATGAAAGAGGACTGGTAAAAGTAATCAAAGCACGAGCTTGCCACGAGTATGGAACTTATGGCTGCACAGCATATAAGGGTTGTACTTGCTAATAATAACTGGAGTTTGTAACATCTTTGTCTCCCACCTCATCACTGCGTGCCTGAGATCGAGATATCCTGTGGGTCGGGGGTCTCTCCACGGAGCCAGCCGTAGCATATAATATGCATTTTTATTTGTGTCTATATGTATATTTGCGGTTTTTTTTGTATATATGCATACACACACACACATAGAAACACATGCAGAGGCAGAGTGGCATAGTGGATAGAGAGCCTGGATTCAAGTTCTGTTTCTGACTCATGGTGACTGTGTGACTCTGGACACAAGTCACTTAACCTTTTAGTTCTCTAAGAAACTCTCTAAGTCTATGAGTTTTAGAGGAAATGTTGACCTGTATTGGCTCAGGGAGTTTTCTCGCCTGAGAGTTTCTTATGTCATTGGAATCACAGATCAAATTCCCTATAGGTATCCATTAACACACATGAATACTAAAGTCTTCCACCAATGCCTCATAATATTGTGAGAGTGACTTTGAGTTATTAAAAGTCAAATCTGTTCAGTGGAGCCCAAGCTCTATCAGGCCCTACAAAGCTGAAAAGACTCTGAGTGATGAATTATCCATCATCTGAGAACCAGGGTCAGAGAAGCTAATTTTCAGAAGTTTGGTCATTGGACAATGAATTTTTCTTGATCACAACAAGACATGAAGATTGACTCCTAAGGTATGGAGTAGTTGCAGTCTACAAGGTATAGACGTTTAGTCTAAATGTAGCCTATTATTTCTCCCTGGTAGTTCTGGAAACTGACTCCCTGGTCAGTTCTGTCTAACTGACACAACACAACCCAGCCATCATTTAGAACTTGAAGAATATAATTTGCTCTAAGTAATCTCCCCAACACATTGTTTAACACAGTTGTGTGGCCCATGTAGCCAGATCCCCCTGCAGAATCCCCTCCTAGATACTAGGATTTTTTGGATGTATTTACCATTATCAAGACAAACAAGTTGGACTTTTTGATTGTACAGAATCCCTGTCTCCCAGAGTCAGATCTATTCATTAATCAGATCAGAGCTGGTGGTCCTACAGGAGTTCTTAAAAAAGAAATGTAAAAGAAGGATTCAACCACATTCTCCATCCTGTACTACACCAGAGCTCTAGCATGTTTCCTCAAAAATAAAAGTGGAAAGTTAAGACTGCCACTACTATAGATCCCTCTATTTGGGACTGGTATCATCTGTTACCAATAGCTCACTTGAGAAGTCATTTGGCAGAGGTGCCAGGATCCATGTCTAATTCAATTCAAACCAATACGATGAACATTTATTAGGTGAGGAAGTTAGAGAAGTTGGGATTTTTTGTTCTGGAGAAGAGAATTATTGGGAAGGTATTACCTGATTTTTTAAAAAAAGATTATTTCACTAAGACTTTCTTTTATGGAGGCAGTATTAATTATCATTGAGAGTCAAAAGGCTTGAATTATAGCCTCACCACCAATTAACTAGACCATGAACACATCATTTTACCTATTTTGGCCTACTCTTTCTTTCTCTTTCTTTTTTTCCTTCCTTCCTTCCTTCCTTCCTTCCTTCCTTCCTTCCTTCCTTCCTTCCTTCCTTCCTTCCTTCCTTCCTTTCTCCCTCTCTCCCTCTCTCCCTCCTCTCCCCCCTCTCTCCATTCCTTCTTTTCAGCCAGCAACACTTTATTTGAAAATTACCCCAAAATTTCAGTGAACTCCCATTACAAATAGCACATGGCAAAAAGAAAGGAAGGAAGAAAAGAAGAAAGTTCCACAACTCCAAAACAAAACTCCTAGGATCTTAGACCATATTGAAACATGAGAATTTAAACATGAGAAGGCCTAGATGATTTCTAAGGCCCTTTCCAGCTTTAACATTTGGTGATTCTATACCTTTGGGAGGTAAGTTTCTTGCCCCTCAAGAGTTTTTCAGGCTGAGGCTAGATAGTTCACTTGTTAAGTATGGGGTAGGGAGTGATACCTATTAGATTGGCTAATATGGCAGAAAAAGAAAATGATAAGTGGTAGAGAAGATGTGGGAAAATTTGAACACTAGTGCATGGTCAGTGGAGTGAACTCATCCAACCATTTTGGAGAGCAATTTGGAACTATGCCCAAATGGCTATGAAACTGTGCATACTCTTTGATCCAGCAATACCACTACTAGGTCTACATCCCTAAGAGATCATAAAAAAGGGGAAAGGACCCACATGTACAAAAATATTTAGAGCAGCTCTTTTTGCGGTAGCCAAGAATTGGAAATTGAGGAGATGTCCATCCATTGGAGAATGGCCGAACAAGTTGTGGTTTGTGATTGTAATGGAATACAATTGTGTTATAAGAAATGATGAGCAGCTGAGCTTCAGAAAAACCTAAATGAACTGATGTGGAGTGAAGTGAGCAGAACATTGTACACAATACCAGCAATGTTGTGTGATGATCAACCATGATAGACTTAGCTTTTCTCCGCGATACAAGGATCCAAGACAATTCCAAAAGACTCATGATGGAAAATGCCATCTACATCCAGAGAAAGAACTATGGAATCTGAATACTATTTTCAAAGCATACTATTTTCACTTTATTTTTGGTTTTTGTTTTTTCTTTCTTGTGTTTTTTTCCCTTTTGTCCTGATTCTTCTTTCACAACATGACTAACGTGGAAATATATTTAACATCATTGTACAAGTAAACCTATATCAGACTGCTTGCTGTCTTGGGGAGGGGAGAGGGAAGGGGAGGAAGGGAGAAAAATTTGGAACTCAAAATCTTATAAAAATGAATGTTGAAAACTATTTTTACATCTAATTGGAAAAAATAACATACTATTACGTGCAAGAAAAAAGGCATGGTGTGTTTTTATGGGAAGGGGTTGCTTATGTGCATATTAGACAAGATGCCCCTCTGAAGTCTCTTATAACTGAGATTCAGAGATACCGTGAAATATGTATTTTAGAGTCTAATTTGTACTTCAATCTTCTGGAGTGGGCCTCTGAATATTGCAGCAGAGTATTGGTGAATTGTCAGAATTGGAAACCATTTTCTTTCTGGCCTGGGGAAAGATCATCATTGTTTAAGCCTTTTCCTGGGCTTCCTCATGCACTTATTAATAAGTGGCTTCAATCAAGCCTAAGTTGTAGAAGAAAATGAAAATAAAAAACATTTTAAAGTGGGGACCCCAGGAGGACTCTTCCATTACTTCACAAAGAGTCCATCCTTGACAAACTGTTCTCATATCATGAGGAAGAAGGAAGCCCTCATCTCTCCTTGGTTTAAGTTGCTAGTGCTCTCTTTTGGAATCTCTCATCTGAAAATTATAACATGCTCTGATGGATTACTGTCAAGTACCATTCCATCATCTGGAAATGTAGAGGAAAAATGGCTTTGTTTATGTCTGATGATAAAAGTAAAATATTGTTAGTTTTTGTATCTCCATGAGACATATTTTTATTCTCTCTAAGGCTAGCTTTGGGTGAGCAAAAATGAAATATTTTTTATAGCAATGCTAAACATTGGAGGCTTAGAATTTTTCTGAAATTCATTGAGACAAATTTAGTGTTTTAATACATTTCTTTCCCTGGCCTACTTGTAACCGATATTTCCCATCAGTTTTTCACTGTGTGGCCAATTAGGCCCATAATGAATCAATTACATCCGAGCTAACGTTTTTTTATGGGTGCTGGTGTCAGGACTTTGGAGCTATTGAGTCCTTCAGCACTCTCTGCAGTAAATATCGATTGCCTTCTTGTCATTTCACAAAGCAAAAAGCTGAAATCAAAGATACATCAAAATGAAGCTGAAAGATGGTTGGGGGATGCATTGTGAAAAAAGTAACTGAAGATGCAGACAGCCTACAAATTGTGGTCCCTAGCACTGTGAACTGGTGTGTGGAAAGGGGGATTCACTCTTTTCCCTGGTTCTCTCTCTCTCTCTCTCTCTCTCTCTCTCTCTCTCTCTCTCTCTCTCTCTCTCTCTCTCTCTCTCTCCCTCTCTCTCTCTCCCTCTCTCTCTCTCCCTCTCTCTCTCTCCCTCCCTCCCTCCCTCCCTCTCTCTTTTTCTCTCTCTCTGTTCCTGAAGAAGTCGAATATTTGTGTTCCAGGCAACAAAATTGACTTTTACTTTTTTCCTATTTTAAATATTGCAACTGAAAACATCTTCATCTGTTATATAAACAAACAAAAGAATAAACAAATAAACAAAGGTGAAGCAACAACTTAGGCACAAAAAAAGCTTTCAGATGCTGTCAGAGTGGATCCTTTGGTAAATCCCCCTCCCAGCATTCCCTTTTCCCTTTCCCCTTCCTTGAAAACACATTTGTAACCATTAGTTTAGTGTCGTAACTGTGATGAAGTGTGGTGGTGCTTTCACCTCGGCAGCTGCATGCTAGTAGAACATGGCTGGGCAGGCAGAAGGGAAGTTGAGGTCCCTTTTAGCCTGGAGACCATGAATCATGTCAGGCTGGCTAGTAACCCAAGTTCCTCATGGCCCCTTTCTTCTCACACCTCCTCAACACTCCTTCCAACTTAATTTCAGCCTAAGGGATACTTTTAAGAAGATTTTAAAGCGGGGAAAACATCTCTTCAAAAGAATTGTCGTTACATTAGAAACTAATTAGCAGTGCTTAGGGCTATAGATCCACTGCCATACTTTACACTGAGGGCAATTCATCTCTCAAACACTGAAATGTCATTACATAATAGGTTAAGAACACAAACTAAGGAATGCTGGGAGAAAATTGAGTAAAATCCTGGGTCTAGAAGTAAGGAGTAAAACAATTGTGACAAAATGTCCCTGACCTCTTCATGAAGCAATTTTTAATAGCACACAGAATTTACATAAAACAATCTTCAAATATCTCATGCATAAAAATATATCACTGTGGTTCATTGAATGGAACTGGGGCTATCTGACATTTATCTGTGAAAAACTTACATTTGGAACAGTTTTTTTATCTTTTGCAAAAGCAGATTGTGATGCCAGAAATTTCCCAGAAATCCCGCATGCTCTGTCCCTGTTTCTCGATGTTGTTACATCTATCTTCTATGACTCCTTGATTGAGAGATTCAATATTGCAGCCTGCAGTTTGGAATCCAATATTTCTGTGTCCTTGATGGCATTTCATAAGTAGCACGACACATGGGAAAGTGCAATGTATGAGGAGTTAAAAGATGTGAGTTCTAGACTCAGTTCTCTGTTGCTTATTAGATGTATGAGTATGAACAAATGACATTCTATTAAACCTGTCTCCCATTGTGAAGTGACTGGGTAGATAGGTAAATTTCATTTCAATTTTTTAATAATACCTTTTCATCATCAAAACTCAAGATGGAAAGTACCTATCATGAGTACATATCATAGATGCAGCTAGATGGCCCAGTGGATGGAGTGCCTGGTCTGAAGTCATGGAAACTCATTTTCCTGAATTCAAATCTACCCTCAGACACATATTTAGTTTGGTGACACTGGGCAAGTCACTCAGCCTTGTTTGTTTCAGTTTCCTTATCTGTAAAAAAAGAGCTAGAGAAGGAAATGGCAAACCACTCCAGTATCTTTGCCAAGAAAAACCCAAATGGGGTCACAAAGAGTCAGATATGATTAAAATGACTGAATAACAAGGATAACAACTATGTTATTTACCATAAGGGATAGAATCATGGAATGTCAAATGTGCCTTACAGACCATCTAGTTCAATCCCTTCCTTTTGTAGAGGGGAAACTGAGGCATATAGTGGGGAAGATATTGCCCAAAGACACTCATCTAGTGATCAGCAGAGCCAAATCTAGAACCCCAGTATTATGTTATGAAATCCAAAGCTCTTTTCACTATACCCATGTATTGGTTCCCTAAAATGTATCTTCCACTGTTTGGTCTGGGATCATGGACACTAGAAACTTCATTATGCATGCATATATGTGTGTTGTGTGTGTGTGTGTGCATGTGTATATGTATGTATAAGTAATATATGCATATCATATATATGTATATATAGTATTTCAAATTTGAATCATTGCTGAAGATTAATGAAGAATGAAAGTTTTTTAAGAACATAAGAATATAATAAATAGCATAGTAACTCACACTTATAATTGATTCCATCCAATAATTTGTATCTGTGAAAATATGGCAGTCTTTTGTGATATTATCCTTTTTTTCTGAATAAAGAATGCTCATTCTAGCAACAAAATGAAACAAAACAAAGCAAAAAAGCTCGACAGATTCTTTACTGATACTACAGGGAGAATTTTGATAGTTCAGTGACCTGTGAACCACTTGGGATCCATGAAAAGATGGTAGTGGTGGAAGGGCATGATAAATGTGTTGCAGTGGGCTGGCTGAAGGCCCATACACCCTTTGGCAAAAATGTATTTGGAGGCTTACTATTTGGCTAGATTGGAGTTAAGGCTGGTGTTTGTGGGGCCATTTCTCCTAAATATAATGCTATCAGTTCAGATGGCTACTACTTGGAGAAATGGTGCCTGAGTTTCATTCAAAGAATTGGACTTCCCATTGGAATGGATAACATAGACCATAGACTGGAGAAGGATCCAAGTCATTTATGACTTTTTTTATATAAATAAGTCTTCTGTTAAAATAACAAAACATGACAATGAATAGAGAGGCAGCATGGATAATGATAGCATGGATAGAGAAGTAATCTGTAACAGTAAGCACCCTGACAAATACGGGGGGCCTGCTATCACAGGTTGTTAGATCTGCATTTATAAAAGGAAAGGCACCTTTTGAGGGGTCAATAATCACTTTAATCAAGCACATGTATCATTTGCTTAGTTCAGGGGAAAAAGTCAGCACTCTGGACTTCAGAGAAAATACAGAGAAATCAAAGGTCAACAGACTTACTTTCAAATGGCTGACATAAGCAATACATACATCAAGCACCAACATTGCCTATACTTGGATCTGGGTTTCAGTCCTGGGTCTTAGTTCCAGTGTGAGGAGGAGCACTAGAACAGCAGAACTTGAGACTACAGGGAATCAGGGACCCTGGTCACAGTTCCAGGGTTGAAAAGAGTGCTTGTGATCACTCACAAACCAGTACACAGTACAAGAGAATAGTGAACACATCTCTTTCTACATCATACCACCTTGTAAGAAGCAAAAACTTACAGGTCCCCAGAATTACCTCTGAAAACAGCTGCCTGAAAACCCTGAAACTTGGGACAGTGTCTCCTTCACTTGGGAAGCAGAGCCTCACTTTAGCATAGAGTTAAAAATCAAGAAATAGTTTGAGAAATGAGCAAACAACAGAACAAGAATTATGACCATAGAAAGTTATTATGGTGACAAGGAAGATCAAAGCACACACTCAGAAGAAAACAACAAAGCCTCCAAAGAAAAATATAAATTGATCTCAAGCCATGGGAGAGCTCAAAAAGAATTTTCAAAATGAGGAAAAATTGGGAAGAGAAATGAGAGTGAAGCAAGAAAATAATGAAAAAAGGTCAACAGCTTGGTAAAGGGGCACAAAAATTTTTTAAAAACAGAATAGGCTACATGGTAAAAGAGGCACAAAAATTCAGTGGAGAGAAAAATGTCTTGAAAAGCAGAACTGACCAAATAGAAAAATTCACCGAAGGGAAGAACTCTTTAAAAGTAGAACTGGCCAAAAAGAAAAGGAGGTGCAAAAGCTTACTGAAGAAAATAATTCCTTAAAAGGTAGAATTGGGCAAATGGAAGCTAATGACTTTATGAGACTTTAAGAAACAATCAAACACAATAAAAATAATGAAAAAAATAGAAAAAAAACCTATGAAATATCTCACTGGAAAAGCAACTGACCTGGAAATAGATCCAGGAGAGGTAATTTGAGAATTATTGGACTTACCTGAAAGGCATGATAAAAGAGAACAAAAGGGCCTACACATCATCTTTTCAGAAATTATCAAGGAAAACTGCCATGATATTCTAGAACCAGAGGGTAAAATACAAATTGAAAGAGTCTACTGATCATCTCCTGAAAGAGATCCCAGAATGAAAACTCCCAGACTTATTATAGCTAACTTCTAGATCTCCCAGAACAAGGAGCAAATACTGCAAATACCCAAAAAGAAAAGACTCAAATATTGTGGACCCACAGTCAGAGTAACACAAGATTTAGCAGATTATACTTAAAGGATTGGAGAGCTTGGAACATGACATTCTGGAGGACAAAAGAGCTAGGATTATAACCAAGAATCACCTACTGGACAAAACTGAATATAATCCTTTAGGAGAAAAATGGAAATTCAATGAAATAGAGGACTCTCAAGTATTCCTAATGGAAAGACCAGAACTGAGTAGAAAATTTGGCTTTCAAATACAAGATGCAAAAGAAGCATAAAAAGGTAAACAGAAAAGAGAAATCGTAAGGGATTTGATAAGATTAAACTGTTTATACTACTGCTTGGGGAAATATTTATAATTCCTAAAAGCTTTCTCATTATTAGGACAGTTAGAAGGATCATACATAGATAGAAAGCAGAGGTGTGAATTGAATGTGATGGTATGATTATCTAAGGGCAGCTAGGTGGTGCAGTGGATAGAGCACCAATGCAGGAGTCAGGAGAACCAGAGTTCAAATCTCACCTCAGACACTTGACACTCACTAGCTGTGTGACGTTGGGCATGTCACTTAACCCCAATTGCCTCATCCTGGGTCATCTTCAATCATCCTAATGAATATCTGGTCACTGGATTCAGATGGCTCTGGAGCAGAAGTGAGGCTGGTGACCTGTACAACCCTCCCTCACTCAAAACAAAGTCAAGTGCAAGTCATGTCATTATTTCTCTGATGGCATGGTCTTCTTCAGCAATAAAGAATGAACACACACATGATTATCTAAACAAAATTAAGAGATGAGAAAGAAGAATGCACTGGGAGAAGGGGAAAGGAAGAGGTAGAATGAAATGAATTATCTGACATAAAAGAGGTCTGAAAGATATTTTATAATGGACAGGAAAATGGGAAAATGAGGAGGGAAGCACAAGAATCTTATTGTCATTGGAATTGACTCAAAGAGGGAATAATATATAGTCTCAATTGGGTATAGAAATCTATTTTACCATACAGGAAAGTAGAAAGGGAAGGGGATAAGGGAAGAAGGGAGTCTAGCTGATAAAAGTGAGGGCAATATGGAGGAGGTAAAAGTCAGAAGAAAACATTTTTGAGAATGACAGGGTAAAAGGAGGTAACAGGATGAACAGGTGGAAAATAGGATAGAGAGAAACGCATAGTTGGTAACTGTTACTATGAACTTTATTATAGAATGAATTTCTCTGATAAAGACTTTATTTCTCAAATATATAGAAAACAGAGTCAAATTTATAGAGATATGAGCCATTCTTCAATTAATAAATGGTTAAAGGATATGAACAGGCAGTTTTCAGACAAATCAAATAGCGGTAATCAAATGTATAGTCAGGAAAAAACGCTCTAAGTCACTATTGAGGAGAGGAATGCAAATTAAAACAACTCTGAGCTACTACTTCACTCCTGTCAAATTGGCTAATATGACAGAAAAGGATAATGACAAATGTCGGAGGGGATGTGAAAAACTTAAAACACTAATGACTATTGGTGAAGTTTTATAGTGATTCAGCCATTCTGGAGAGCAATTTTGAACTATGCCCAAAGGGCTATAAAACCATGCACATACCCTTTGACCAAGCAATACCTCTGATAGGTCTGTATCCCAAAGAGATAAGAAACAAAAAGTAAAAGAACCTTTGTAATATTTGTAGCAGCTCTTTTAGTGGTGACAAAGAATTGGAAATTAAAGAAATGTCCATCATTTGGGAAATAGCTGAAGAAGTTGTTGTATATAATTGTGATGGACTACTATTGTGCTTTAAGAAATGATGAGTGGGGGAGGGGAGAGGAGGGTGGGGGCAGAGCCAAGATGACAGAGTAGAAGGACAGATCAGCTCTAGCTCTACCCCTATAGCCCACAAAATATCTGTAAAAAATGACTCTAAGCAAATTCTAGAGCAGAAGAAGCCACAAAAAGACAGAGTGAAAGAGATTTCCAGCTCAAGATGGCCTGGAAGGCTGATAGAAAAGTTCTATGGCATTAGGCTCAGAGCAGAGTGCTGCCCAGCCTTGGCCCTGCAGCACCACAGGGATAAGACTAGAGCAGGCTTCAGGGCATGGAATCACAGGTAGTAGCTGTGGTTCCCAGATTTCTCAACTCCAAAATGCCAAAGACAGTTTCAAAGGTCAGTGAGAAAGCTCTTTCACCTGGGTGAGAAGGGAGTAGGGTCAGGCCCTAGCCCTGGCCTCAGAGCAGCACAGCTACTGTGGCAGTAGTGTCCATTTTTGGAGCCCTCTGCCTAATGACCCTGGGGGAATTAAACAGTAGATCTGGGTCTCAGCCTTGAGTACTGGTCCTTGGGTGAGGAAGAGCACTGGCTTGGTGGACCTGGTGGAGGCTCTGGAGAAGGAATCCACTCGCAGATACTGGACAGAAAAGCTTGTGATTGCTCCCAGACCAGAGTACAGACCAGGAGAGGAGTAAACTCTACTCCCTTGATTGTGCCAAAAAGGTATTTTCTTCCATCCTTTCAGATGAGGAAGAAGAAAGCATACTATCAGAGGAAGACATCAAAGTCAAGGCTTCTACATCCCAAACCTCCAAAAAAAATGCAGTAGTCTCAGGCCATGGAAGAGCTCAAAAAGGATTTTGAAAATCAAGTAAGAGAGGTGGAGGAAAAATTGGGAAGAGAAATGAGAGTGATGCAAGAAAATCATGAAAAGCAAGGAAACAGCTTGATAAAGGAGACCCAAAAAAATGCTGAAGAAAATGACACCTTTAAAAATAGACTAACCCAAATAGCAAAAGAGGTCCAAAAGGCTAATGAGGAGAAGAATGCTTTAAAAAGCAGAATTGGCCAAATGGAAAAGGAGGTCCAAAAACTCACTGAAGAAAATAGTTACTTAAAAATTAGAATGAAATGGATGGAAGCTAGTGACTTTATGAGAAACCAAGAAATTATAAAAAAAAAACCCAAAAGAACGAAAAAATAGAAGATAATGTGAAATATCTCATTGGAAAAAACAACTGACCTGGAATATAGATCCAGGAGAGACAATTATAAATTATGGTACTACCTGAAAGCCATGATCAAAAAAAGAGCTTAGACATCATCTTTCATGAAATTATCAAGGAAAACTGCCCTGAGATTCTAGAATCAGAAGGCAAAATAAGTATTCAAGGAATCCACAGATCACTGCCTGAAAGAGATCCAAAAAGAGAAACTCCTAGGAACATTGTGGCCAAATTCCAGAGTTCCCTGGTCAAGGAGAAAATATTGCAAGCAGCTAGAAAGAAACAATTCAAATATTGTGGAAATACAATCAGGATAACACAGGATTTAGTAGCTTCTACACTAAGGGACTTAGAATATGTTACACTAAGGCTTGTAATATGATATTCCAGAAGTCAAAAAAACTAGGATTAAAACCAAGAACCACCTACCCAGCAAAACTGAGTATCATACTTCAGGGAAAAAAATGGTCATTTAATGATATAGAGGACTTTCAAGCATTCTTAATGAAAAGACCAGAGCTGAATAGAAAATTTGACTTTCAAACACAAGCATCTAGAGAAGTATGAAAGTTTAAACAGGAAAGAAAAATCATAAGGGACTTACTAAAGTTTAACTGTTTACATTCCCGAAGGAAAAATAATATTTGTATCTGAGACTTTTTCTCAATATTTGGGTAGTTGTAGGGATTCTATACATAGAGACAGAAGGCACAAGGGGAGTTGAATAGGAAGGGAAGATATCTAAAAAATAAATTAAGGGGTGAGAGAAGAGTATATTGGGAGCAGATAGGGCGACATGGAATGGGGCAAATTATTTCTCATAAAAGAGGCAAGAAAAAGCTTTTTCAATGGAGGGGAGAAGAGCAGAGGTGAGAGAGAAAAAAATGCACACTCAATTTAGTATGAAAATCTATCTTACACTACAGGAAAGTAGGAGAGAAGGGAATAAGTGAGGTTTGGGGAGGGTGATAGAAGGGATAGCATATGGGAGGAGAGAGTAATTAGAAATAAACACTTTTGGGGAGGGACAAGGCCAAAAGAGAGAATAGAATAAGTAGGGGACAGAATAGGATGGAGGGAAATATAGTCGTTCATAACATGACTATTATGGAAGTCTTTTGTATAACTACACATGTATAATCTTTATTGAATTGCTTGCCTTCTCAGTGGGGATAAGTGAGGAGGAAGGAAGGGAGATCTGTTGCAGCTCAAAAGTTTTAGGAACAAATGTTGAGAATTGTTTTTGCATGCAACTGGGAAATAAGAAATACAGGTGATGGGATATAGAAATCTATCTTTCCTTACAAGAAAAGAGAGAATATGGGGATAAGGGAAATGAAGGGTGTGATAGAAGGGAGAGCAAATTGGTGGAAGGGGTAATCAGAATGCACAGTGTCTTGGTGTGGAGGGAGGAGAGAGATGGGGAGAAAATTTGCAACTCAAAATCTTGTGCGGAGGAATGTTGAAAACTAAAAATAAATAAATAAAATATTATATATATATAATTATTTATATATATATATATTTATATATATATATATATATATATATATATATATATATATATATATATATATATATATATATATATATATATATATATATATATATATATATATATATATATATATATATATATATAGAATAGAAGAAAATGTGAAATATCTCACTGGAAAAACAACTGACCTGGAAAACAAATCAAGGAGAGATAATTTAAGAATTATTGGTGTGCCTGAAAAGCATGATCACAAAAAGCCTAGATATCATCTTCCAAGAAATTATCAAGGAAAAGTGCCCTGGTATTTAGAACCAGAGAATAAAATAGAAACTGAAAGAATTCACCTATCACCTCCTGAAAGAGATCCCAAAAGGAAAACTCCTAGGAATATTGTAATCAAATTCTAGAGTTTCCAGGTCAAGAAGAAAATATTACAAGTGGCTAGAAAGAAACAATTCAAGTATTGTGTAAATACAAGCAGGATAACACAGAATTTAGCAGCTTCTACACTAAGGGATCAAAGAGCTTGGAATATGATATTCCAGAGGTCAAAAGCAGTAGGATTAAAACCAAGAATCACCTACCCAGCAAAAGTGAGTATAATATTTCAGGGAAAAGATGGAATTTTAATGAAATAGAGGACTTCGAAGCATTCTTGTTGAAAGACCAGAGCTGAATAGAAAATTTGGCTTTCAAATACAAGAATCAAGAAAAACGTGAAAATGTAAACAGGAAAGAAAAGCTATAAGGAACTCATTAAAGTTGAATTGTTTACATTCCTGCATGGAAAGATTATATTTGTAACTCATGAGACCTTTCTCAGTATTAGAGTAGTTAGAGGAAATATATAAATGTAGGTGTGTATGGGTACATATGTATGTGTATATTATGTATGTGTATGTATATGTGTAGGTAGGTATACGTATATGGCTGTATGTGTATATGTGTATGTATATGTGTACATATGTATGTATAGGTATTTGTGTGTATGTGTGTAATATAGACAGAGGGAACAGGGTGAGCTGAATACAAAGGGAGAATACCTAAAAAATAAAATTTACTTTTGAGTAGAATGTACTAGAAGTAAGAGAAATGGAGAAGTACAATGTAGCAAATCATCTCACATAAAAGAGGCAAGAAAGAGCTTTTGCAATGGAGGGGAAGAAGAGGGAGATAAAAGGGGATAAGTGAGCCTTACTCATGAGATTTGGATTAAGGAGGGAATAACACACACTCAATTGGATTTGGAAATCTATTTTACCCTGCAAGAAGGCAAGGCAGAAGGGGATAGGAGATAGAAGATAAAAGAAGGGACAGCAAATTGGGGAAAGGGATAAGCACAAACAAACACTATCGTAGGGGGACAGGTCAAAGGAGAGAATGGAATAAATGGAGGTTAGGACAGGATAGAAAGAAATATGGTTTGTCTTTCACAGCATGACTGTTATGAAAGTGTTTTGCCTGGTTACACATATATGATCTACATCTAATTGCTTGTTTCTCAATGAGGGTGGATGGGGAGAGAAGAAGGGAGAAAAATAAGGAACTCAAAGCTTTAATAATGAATGTTAAAAATTGTTTTGGCATGCAGCTGGGAAATAACATCTACAGGCAGTGGGGTGTAGAAATGGTTTTTGCCTTACAGTAAAGTAGAGGGGAGAGTGATGGAAGAAGGGAGGGTGAGAGAAGGGAAGACAGACTGGAGAAAAGGGTGGATGGAGTACATATTGTCCTGGGGTGGGGGTGGGAGAAATGGGGAGAAAATCTGGAATTCAAATTCTTGTGGAAGTCAATGTTGAAAACTGAAAAATAAATAAATGATATAATTAAAAAATAAGTCTATTCATACAAAAACAGGGTAAAAAAAATAAAAATAAACAAAATGGGGGAAAAAATGCTAAGCCTCTGAATCTCACTCCAACTAAGCCCAGGAAAAGCGGTGCTTATTCTAGTCCTAAAATATAATGAAAGACAAAATCAAAAGGAAGTGAATCAGCCCTATTTGGTTTAAAACATGAAGTAGTGTTCCCCAATTTGAAATGCCAGCTTGAGAGCAAAGAGTAGCTATTAATACCATCATCCAGGCACTGGATATGGCAATTGGTAATGGGTTCAAATTATGGCTCTGGACCTTATTACTCATGGGAACTTGAGAAAATTACTTCACCACCTCATCTGTAAAGTAATGGGGTTGTAGTAGAAGATCTCTAAAGTCTAAAACCATAACATGAAATAGTGTAACAATGATCAACTGTGTAAGATTTAGCTAATTTCATCAAAAACAAGAATCCAAGACAATTCCAAAGGACCCATGATGAAAAAAGTTATCCACCTCCATAGAGAGAATTAGTGTAGATTGAAGTATACTTTTTTCATTTTCTTTGTGTTTCCTTTTTCAACATAGCTAATAAAGAAATGTGTTTTGCCTCACTTCAGATGTATAATCAATATCAATATTGCTTATCTTCTCAAGAGGTGGGGGAGGGATGGAAGAGAGGGAGAGAATTTAGAACTTAAAGTTATTTTTAAAAGCTAATGTTAAATTTTTAATGTAATTGAAAAATATTTAAGTAAATAAAAATACATTAAAAAAAATTAACCATATGATATTCTGATCATTGGATCACTGGACTGGTTTCCATGGTTTCTTTCCTACAACCAAGCTCCCTTTTCAGCTATTTATAGGGCTGATTGAAGGGGAAAGAGGCTAAAGCTGAGGATGCCAGTCAAGAGGATGTTGCAGTGTTGGGGGGCAGCTTGGGAATACAGCAGGTGAAGGCATATTTTACTGAATCATTCCAGTGACATTTATTGAGTGGCTCCTATGCTCCAAGTTCAGCAGGAAGGACTAAGAAGAATACCTAGTGCCTGCCTTAAGACAGTTGATAATCTAATAAAGGAGATAAGAAATGTGGGCAAATTAACTAATGGAAGATAGAATGTCAAAGAGCAATAAAAGAGCTATGTATTTATAGATGCATGAAAAGGGCCTTTTCTTTCCAGTGAAGACATAACTCCACTTCTGCTTAGGGATCCCAGCACTTTTCTTTGTTCCAGACCTACAGAAGTAGAAGTTATTTCTGAGATGCTCTTTCTCATGCAATGTAAAGAGTAATGAGTTTAGAGTCAGATGACCTGGGTTTAAATTCTAGATCTCTCTCTTAACCCTCTATGGGAGGTTGGACAAGTCAATTGCCTTCTCTAAATCTCAGTTTTCTGTATATGAGGGTGTAGGATTAAATGACCCCAAAGGTCTTTTCTAACTCTAAATATGTGATCTTATGATTTCCCCCCCTACTTTCCCATCCATTCCACTTGCTAGAAATCTACTGGAATATTTATTACATAGTAACTATTTTCCCCTCTTGCGTTTGCTTGGATGTGAGAAACTATTGGCTTCAGATTAAAATGGTATCCATTTTTTCTCAGTCCAGAACATTGTGACTGCCAAAGATGCCAGTTTCATTTTCATACACATTGCCCATTGCCTTATGCTCTGAGGCACTTCTTATCTTCAGAAATGTCAGTGAGTTTCTCTGAGAAAAACTAGGCTCAATAGCCTGACCCTCACTAGAGTAAGATTATGGGCACATCTGTCACAGATGAAAATACCATATTTATGTCTCAATGAAATACATTCATTGGTTTAAGTACCCAAAGTCCTCCAGGGAGTGCCACAAATCCACATAATGTTCCCAAGTACTCAGTTTTGTATTTGGGTCTCTGATTTAGCTGACAGATGTGTAACATCACAGACTATAGTCAGACAAGTCCCTAGTGATGAAGGGATCAAAGGTATAAGTTATTTCAGTTAAGGTAGGTTTTATTCAGACTTACAAATTCTCCCTACAAATTCTGCCACCCTGGATACTTGTAATGGGATGACAATGATAATTGTTGAAAACGTGGATGCCAATTGGGCATTTCATGGGAAGTAGGGATCAATTACAATTTGTGACAATTCAGAAGGCAATATTTCTAGACACATCATATTCACGGGGTTGTTTTTACCTAATAACAAGATACTGTTAATGGCTTGCTTCATACAGCACATACTTAGCATGAATTTAAATTTTTGTCAGTTTTTAAAATAATTAGAATATAAATAATACTTTGAATCTATACATCATTCTTCTTTCAAAGGTTATGTTTGTCTCACATATTATTATATAATTTCACAAGGGATCAAAAATTATCCCTAACTTACAGGTATGGAAACTGATGTCCAAACATGCTAAATTAAATTGCTCAAAGTCACATTAGCAAGGTTGTAATAGGACCTTGGCCAAAAATATTCCTTAGCTAGCTTTTCTCCCACAGTACTTGAGAAGAAATTTATCTTGAACAGAATGGTTGAATTATATGCTCTTGAAAAGTGGGGGAGGGGGGGAATCATTTACAGTAAACTGTGTTAAATGGAGATGTGTGTCTTTTGGAAAGATAATTACAGAATCACAGATTTAAATCTGGAAGAGGCCATCAAGTCCAATTCCTTCATTTTACAGATGAGGAAAGTGAGGCTTAGAGATGGTAAGTGATTTACCTAGTGTCTCACAGATGAGTGGGTTTTGTACCCAGATTCTTGACTGCAACTCCTGTGTACTATGCCATATTGTCTCAAAGGGCTTAGAACGTACTTTACCATGCTGGTAAAATTCCATTATAATTAATTGTATGGGACACTCAAATTGTTTTTTACAGCTTGGCATTCTGCTAAAATGCATAACTTTCTAGAAGTCTCATACCCATTCTTCAGGGCCTAGAGATGAGACAGAGGCTACAACTTAGAAGTTAAAAATCAGTTCAATTTTTTTGTTCATTTTTGCAAGATTTCTTCATCCTTGGAAGGTTGCTTCAGTTCTCTAATTCGTACCTCAGGAGTGTATGTTCGTCCTTTGTTGCTGAAAAAGACCATGCCATCAGAGAAATAATGACATGACTTGCACTTGACTTTGTTTTGAGTGAGAGAGGGCTGTGCAGGTCACCAGCCTCTCTTCTCCTCCAGAGCCATCTGAATCCAGTGACCAGATATATATCAGGATGACTGGAGATGACCCAGGATGAGGCAATTAGGGTTAAGTGACATGCCCAAGGTCACACAGCTAGTGAGTGTCAAGTGTCTGAGGTAAGATTTGAACTTAGGGCCTCCTGACTGGTGCTCTATCCACTGCACCACCTAGCTGCCCTTACCTCAGGAGTACCTTCACACCTGGGGCCCCTCCCTCCAATTGGGTGGCTCTTTCCAGAACTTCCATTCTGTTCATTTCCACTCAGGTCAGCCATTTCTTCATTTTCTTTTCATGTAACTTTTCCTTCTCTTTTCCCCCTCCCCCTGCAATCCTACAAATAGACACAAATATGTCTCTGTGCATGCATGTTTGTGTACGTATGTATGTAAAATCATTCTACATAATTATCAGTTCTTTCTCTCGCTGCATAGAACATCTTACTTCATAGGTGCTTTGTAGTTAATTTGGGTATTTATAACAGTCAAAATTACTTCGTTGCTCAAAGTTCTTTTTAAAAGTTCTGTTGCTGTAACTGTATACAAGGTTCTCTTGTTTCTGCTCATTGTGCTCTTCGTGATTTTGTGCAAGTCTATCCATGTTTTTCTAAGGTCATTGAACTCATCATTTTTTCTTTATTTAATATTATATTTTTCCAATTACATGTAAAGACAATTTTAATATTCTTTTTTTCTTCAAATTTTGAGTTCCAAATTCTCTCCCTCTCTTGTCTCCCCTGCATTGAGAAAGCAAGCAAGTTTTCTCTTCCCAATTTTTCTTCCACCTCTCTTACTTGATTTTCAAAGTCTTTTTTGAGCTCTTCCATGGCCTGAGACCATTTCATATTTTTTTTGGAGGCTTTTGATGTAGGAGCTTTGAGCTTGCTGTCTTCTCCCAATTGTATACTCTGTTTTCCCTCTGGTTATATGCTTTGATATTCTTCCTCCAAAGAAATGGAAGAAAATACCTTTTCACCAGGACAGTAGCCTTCTATAGTCTCATTTTCCCCCATTTTGGGGCATTTTCCCAGTTAATTACTTGACTTTTGAACCCTTTGTCAAGAGGAGTGTGTACTACCCCAGGCTTCAGAGGTTTTGTGTAGCTGTTCTCCAAGATATGTCTAGGGACCTGTAAGTTCTCAATTCCTCCAACGTGTTATGATGAAAAGAGAAGTGTCTGCTTCTTTCCCAGCCTCTGATCTGTTTTGTGAACAACCACAGGCACTCTTTTTTGCCCTAGAACTATGAGTAGGATTCCCTCTTCACAGTTACCACCAGCTCCATCATGCCAGCACTCCTCTTCACCTCAGGACCACCGCTCAGAACTGAGACCCAGATCAGCTACTTGATTCCCCCACCATCTATAAGCCAAGATCTCCAGAAGCTGCAGCTGTTGTGGCAGTGGCTGCTGCCTCCCTGGATCTGGGGCTGGGGTTGTACCACACCCCCCTGTCACCCAGGTGAAAGAGCTTTTTCATTTACCTTTGAAGCTGTCTTTGACATTTGTGGATTGAGAAATCTGGAAACCGCAGCAGGAGCTCATGATTCAGTGACCTGAAGCCTGCTCCCATTCCATCTATGCAGGCATGACCCATACTGAACTGCATTCATCTCTGAGCCTGGTGCAATAGACCCTTTGTGTCAACCTTCCAGGTTGTCTTGGGCTGGAAATTTGTTTCACTCTGTCATTTTGTGACTTATGCTTCTCTAGAATTTGTTTAGAGTCATACTTTATCAGTATTTTAAGGGCTTTTGGGGGAGAGCTCCAGCAGGTCCATGCTGCTACTCTGCCATCTTGGCCGGCTTAGCATTTGCAGTATGGACAACATGTTCCTGGCTCATTGTGGTACCTTCATTGACACAGAATAATCCTGTAATGGCATGATTCATCTTCTAAACCTGTGGCCACTTTTTTTTAGTGGCAATCAGTGATCTGCTCTCATTTTGAGAAGTTTAGGAACCAGGAGTAGTAGAAAAAGAGAGTATGATTTGACCTTACCTGAGGAGAATGAGTCCTGCAATAACAACAAACAACAGCAGCAGTTAGCATTTGTGTAGTACTTCCAGGTTGCTAAAACTCTTTTCAAATATCATTTCATTTTATCCTTACAACTCTTGGAGGTGGACGCTAATATAATTATTCTCATTTTACAGATCAGGAAACTGACTTAGACAATGGTTAAGTGACTTGCCCAACCTAAAATTGCTAGCAAATGAGGCAGGATTTGCTTGTTAATTCCTTTTCCTTTCCTGTTTTTAATCTGGCTACTTAATTTTTCCTTTTTTTTCCCCTCTTGGTCAAGTGGGTTTCCACCTTCCCCTTCTCCCCTTCAACTAGTCCTATTTATTAGTTTTTTAAATCTTTTGCACCCCTTTCTTGAGGATTTCATTCTCTTCATTATCAGTCTTCTCTTTTTGTCAACTTAAGACCCTTATTCTGTGGTTCAACACTCCTGTATTATCTGATCTCTATTCTCTGTATTTCTGATGGAATCAAAACTTCCAAGCTATACATTCTGGGTTCTTCTCTCTAGGCAGTTTCTGCCACTGTCTTATAGTGCTTGCTCCATGAATTTCCCTTTTTCATTATGTCTCATTTCCAGAACAATGTCAATTTCTGGAGGTAATAAAGAGATGGAGAGGACCCTGCCCTGTGGTAGAATGTCTACTCTCATCCTCTACAATGTCCCTGATCATGCAACTCCTCACTGATCTATACCTTCCTCTGGTTTCCTTATTTCCCACCTTGCCTCAAAATCTCCTCCCTGGGTCCATGCCCTCATACTCTCCCAGGTGCAAGTTACTCCTAAGAGTTCCAACTCCCCTTCCTCCCATTCATGCTCTTTTCAAGTACTAAATCTCCCATACAGCAGTCAGCACAAAGTCTCCCATCACAGAACATATCTCTACACATTCATCAGTGGAACCCCCTCCCACTACCAAAGCAAGGCCTCTTCCCCTCACCATCAAAACTTCCTTCCCCCTCTTTCTCAACCAAACCCCTTCAGGCTCTTTCATTCATGAGAGACCACAAGGGTCACCTTCCCTTCATTGTTAGCACTTGATTTGACCTAGGCATATCACACATTCCCCTCTACCCCTCTGCTTTCCCCTTTCATACACCTTCCCATTTTGTAATGTAGTCCCACAAAAAATTGATTTTCTTCTAGGCAGAGTGTCAAAAGGTTCTTTCTGTAATGCCTCTGGACCATCTTTCCTGCTACCTTCCAGTTGATTCACTTCTTCTTCTTGTATACATTTAGAAAGAAGTATATTACTAGTTGTTCTGCTGCTGTTGCGGTCCTTGGCATCTTCATTGGTTCACCTTGGCTGCATTTGTTGTCTGGGGTATTCAAGAAGCAAATAACTCTTCAGATATGGTTTTCTTTCTAAGAACATATTAAATACCTTTTTATAATTGAATGTCTTTTTATTTATAAATAATTTTAATTATTTATAATTAAGCTCAGATTTGCAGTAGAGGTCACTCTAGGCTACATCTTGAACTATAGAGCTTTGCTGAGCAAATTATTCCATTTACTCCTGTGTTTTCTGGTGTGTGCAGAGTAGTCTATATCATTTAAATTTTCTTTCCTTTGTATTTGAAGGTCTTTCTCTTAGTCACTTGCAGAACTTATTGTTTCTGAATTGAATTGTTAAATTTAAGTATTAGAGTTTGTAGCTTTGGTGTCTTTTTTTTTCTTCTGGAGATCTAAGAATTCTTTCATTTGGTGTTTCATTTTCTGGGTCAGAAGTTCTGTGTAATTTTCTTTATTGCATTATAGTGTTCAGTTTTTTTTTGCTTCTGAAAAATCTGTAATCCTTGGTTGCCTCTCTACATCTTGTCTTCAACATCAGTATGTTTTGTTTGGCTAGACAGCACATTTTCTTTTAATGTTATTGTTCTGTTTTGCTTCTCTTTTTTTTATATTGTCCCTCACTTTTATGTATTTGCATTCCTAATTATTTGTTCTCTCTTTTGTTACCTTGTGGAGATTTGTCATTGCAAATTCCAGTTTTTCTGTTCTGTCAAGTATTTTTGATGTGTAGGCTATAAATTCTGCTCTTATAACTATCATTTTTTCTTGCTCAGGAAAGTATGTGTTATGTACTATTTTGCTCACATTTTACAGAGGCCTTTGTCTTGTCAAGCATTGGACTATTTTCTGGAGGTTTGCTGTATTTATTTAGAGGTCATTTAGGTCATATAGTGAATAAAGTGCTGGGCCTGGAGTCAGGAAGACCTAAGTTCAAACTTGGCTTCAAACATTTACTAGTTTTGTCACCCCGGGCAAGTCACTAACTTCTGTTTGCCTAAGTTTGCTCATTTGCTCAGGAGGAAATGAGTTAGAGAAGAAAATGGCAAACCATTGTAGTATCTTGCCAAGAAAATCCCAAATGCCATCACAAAGAGTTGGATACAACTGAATAACAACAACAACAAATTTATTCATAGATTTCTGAACTTGATTACTAGATCTGAAGATCATATTTCCTTCTGCTGTAAATGTTTTTGCTGTTGATTTATCTGCTTATGTTTAAAGTCCTTGAGTTTTCTTCCTTCTAAGATACTTGGCAATTTCCTTTCCCTTGCTTTACTTTCCCTTATTGCTCAGTTTTTTACTCCTTTCCTTCTGATGGTAGTTTCCTTGGAGACTACATCTCAAAGGATTTCAGCTTCCTCTCATGTCGCATATTTCATGGTTCACCCACTTGGGCTTCTGGCTCAAGTGACTTTGGGAAGGACAGATATGGTGCTGCTAGATACTGGGTTCTTTCTCTTAAGCTTAGTGCAGTGTTGTACAATCTCTCCCTGCTGCCCCCCCGTATCTTGTCTTATTTTTTCTGTTCCTTGGTTTTCTGGCCTGATAGTTCAAAGTATTGCCACATTGGTGCCCCTGCAGCCAGGAGTGATTTCTTTCATTTGGAATTTGGGTATCTGAGACTCTGGGAAGAGGGGGATGGTGGAGAGGAATTGAACTCTATTTCAAACTCTGACAAATGTCCTGCCCTTTTCTCTCTTCTCCTCCACTCTCCTTTAGAAATCAATTTCAGCATATAATGTTGTGGCAGCACAGGCACTAAGGACCCAGCAAACTTCTGTAGGAAGGACTAATACAGAGGAAATAGGTGGGGGTGGAAGGCTGGTAATATTAGAACCTTACTCTTATCTGGGTTGAAGATATCTTAAAAGGTTTAGAAGTCTTTTGAACTTCTAGAGAGGTGAGAAAGCTAGGGGTTAGGGTAGAGGAGAGATTTTTAAAAAGGTATATAGAATAAGATTAGGAGTGTGGAGGGAGACGATAAGGGAGGTAATTTTAGAGGGGTGGGTAAAATAAGGAGTAAGAGGGGTAAAGGGAAAAGATAAAGTAATAGGTATAGGATAAAAAGGGAGGCAGAGAAGGAAAATAGTGAGTAAAAGTAAGAGGGAAATTCACAAATAGTAATTAGAACTGTGTCAAATCTATATGATTCATTCCCCAACTGATAAATGGTCAAAGGATATGAAGAGGTAGTTTTCCAATGAGCATAGATCTTCATAGCACTAGAAAAGGGAAAGAAGACTGTTTAATGGTGTCAAGTTTTGCTGCAAGCCTGGGGGTTGGGTCCTTGGGTAGATGAAGACAGACTCCCTGATGGTAGTATGCTCAGTAGTAGGCTTTGCTGCATGAACTCAGGACAGCAGACAGTTTATTGATTGTTTTTTTTAACCTTCTTTTAGCTTGTGGGTGGCTTAGACCATGTAGACAGCTGAAATTGCTTTATCTTTGGTCAATAATTTCTTTTTTGGAGATGTTTTAGAGGTTGTAAGGATCAGAGAAAATGGCTAGTGTCTTGGAAATCTCCTAAGACTGTATCTGAATTCGGGTCCTAATTCTAGGTCCAGTGTTCTACACACTATACCATCTATATGCTGACATGCAGTCTGCCTTAAATCAACCATTACCATATGTGAAGCACGTGCTAGGCATTATGAGAAATACAGAAAAGTCTAAGACATAGCTGCTTTCAAGGAGTTTACTCTCTCTTTTGGGCAGATAAGATATAAACACATGAAAAATGATAATCAAGATAGTATGTACGCTTACCTTATATTAATGGTGCTATAGGAGTTCAGTTCAAATTCCTTTAACAAGCCTTAAGTTCTTCCTATGCATCAGGAATAGGATTAGAAAATGGGACTACAGGGACAAAAAAAGCTCCCTTCAAAGACCTTACATTCTACAGAATTCAAAGGAGAGAAAGGCTGAGCACTATTCAAAAAATTACTGGACTCAAGTCAATAGAGCTGCATTCCAATTCAGCATCTTACTATCTGTGTAACTGGTCAAGGACTTCTCTCCATCCATTTCTTCACTTGCAATGGATAGTAACACACTACTGACCTCATAGTGTTGTAAGAAAAGTTCTTCCCAACTATACAGTACAATTTAAATATATTATAGTTATTAATATTACTTGACTTCTTTGTAATTCTATAGCTACCCCAGCTAACAGGAAAATGCCCATGGTGCATGGCACCTCAAAATGGAATCTCTTCTTTCTAATTCCAAGTCTTTCTTTCCCTACCCATACCAGTAAGACATGGAAAGAGACTTCAAAAGATCATAGGAGGAGGTGTTCATTTTATAGATGAGGATATTGGGCATGCATAGGGGAAGTTAAATGATTTGCCCAAAGTCATAATAGTGTGTATATGAGTATGTGTGTGTTTGTGTGTGTGTGTAAGTTTGTGTTGATTGAACCATGCTCTTATCCTTTTCCCTTTATGACAATGGATGCGGATATGTCAGAGGGCTAACTTTGGTTAGAGCTGAGCTTTGTGGGCATGGAATAGAGCAAAACTCAATGGTACTCTGGTATTTTTAGTTCTGTCTGAAGCCAAGGCCTCTAGTCTAGGTAGTCCATGGTTATGGATCAGGGCAGCTTTAACTAGTTATTAGGAGATCTGGGTTTGAGACCCCACTCTTCCATTTACCAGCTGAATGACCTTGGGCAATTCCCTTGAGTGTTTATTTATACCATACGTTGTCTAAATTAGTGAGATTTTATTGGAGTAATAAAAATCAATCAACATTTTTTTTTTTTTTAGTGAGGTTTGAATGGATCTTTCCATTCATGGTCTTTCAGGGAAATATGACCAGGGAAAACATAGGACAACCTAGCCCTAGGGTAATCTAAGAAATAGAGTGAAAAAGAGTCCATTGAAGACAAAAGCATCAGGTATGGGTACTTCTTTGGGATGGATGGGATAGATTACAATGATTCATACTCACATAATGATTTAAAAAGCAGTATGTACAGGGGAACTCATCTGGTTCTCAACACCACTTGAAATAAGTGGTGGAAGCATTATTCTTTTTCCTATTCTAGAGATGATGAAATTGAGCCTCAGAGAAGTGACATGAAGTCAGGGATGGCTGGGGTCAACTTGAAATGGCTTATGAGAGCTGATTGTTAAATTTTCAGTATGAGCAGAGATACTTTGGAAATTGACAAAGATCACAAATCAGGGCTTGATTTCTTATTTTGGTGATTGTCTAAACTTAAGAAAATGATGGAGAAAATGTTGATAATGCTAATTAAACTTTAAAATGTGTCCTGTACCCACTTTCCCCAGGAGGTTTGTTGTTAAACATTAACCAGCCCACCTCTGGATAAAGTGATTTAATCAAAGCCACATGGCTTTCTAGTAGTATTGCTAGACCTTGAACCCTGGTCTTTGGACTCCATGTTCACTATTTTTTCTACTATCCCACATTGCCTCTTAGAGTGCTGCTGTGGAATAAGTTGTGATTGATAACATAAGAAGACAAAAAATCCAAGTCATTTGCCTTCCATGACAAATACTTGGGAAATGTTTTAAATTAAAAAAAAAAAGAAAAAAGGTCTAGAGAAAGGAGTGGGCTTTAACTGCAATCATCTTGCTGGTACCTGCAAAATGAAGATTCTCGTCCTAGGATTTTGTACAGTTTCCAAGTTGTTGAACCGCTTTTTAATAAAATGAATCGAGACAGGAGGTTAAATATCTGGGTTTCCATGTGTTAAATCAGGCATATATACAAATGGGAATTTTAATTTATTTGGAACTTTGATGAGCTAGATAGCCAAATTTTATGTTGAAGGCACTACTTGGGAGGAGAAGTGAGGCTGGTGACCTGCGCAGCCCTCCCTCACTCAAAACAAAGTCAAGTGCAAGTCATGTCATCATTTCTCTGATAGCATGGTCTTCTTTGGCAATGAAGGATGGACACAAACAATGAAGGCACTATTTAGCAATTCAGTTATTTCTTAGCTTTCTTCTGCCCAAAGGATAGTTGGCCAAGGCAAGGGCTTTATCTTATTTGTCAATTGGTACTTGAGTAGACCTTTCTCTGAAGGTAACATGGTCTCTCAACTGCCTCATACAATGGGCAATGTTCTAGCCTTTTAGAGGAAAACTCTGTAGGATTATTTCTATCATTAAACTTTCATTTTCATTTGAGAAGCATTCTTAAAACTAACAGGTTTGAAGAATATATGAGCTATTCTATGGCAGAAACTATTATTAAAATGAAGCAAAAATATTTTTTAAAAGAGAGAGACATATGGCAGTTGGACCTGTTTCAGTGTCTCCTCTCCCCCTTTTCTCCTTCAAATCTCCAAAAGATTAAAAGCAGTTTAGTCCTTCTGGGAAAAGTAATTACATTTGAACTTGGCTGACATGTGAAATGCAAATCTGGGGATCACCTAACCCATCATCTACCATATTCTAGACTGCTGTTTTTCCCTCTAACTACCCATCCTTCTTTGCCCAAAGTGACTTTCTATTAAGTCAACATTCAGGGCCTAATTGGATCTTTGACTGGTGTGATATCTCACTAATTGATCTGTCATTAGGAGCAATCATATAAATGCCAATCCAAGGCGCTTTAGCATGAACTTCATGAACCACAGGCAGAGAATAAGGGTGAGATGAGGAAAGCTATTCAGCAGTGCTCATGTTCATTTTGACTTGAAGATGATGATGGAATAATCATAGCAAGGCAATATTATTTTATAGTAGAGTGCTACACCTAGAGTGAGGAAGACTTCAGTTTAAACTCTGCCTCAGATGCTCACTTGCCATGTAACCTTGGGAAAGTTACTTAGGTGCTGTTTGCCTCAATTTACCCAATTACAAAATGAGGACTATAATAGCACCTACATATTGCTCAAATGAGAGAATATTTTCAATGTGCTCATCACATGGAAGACATTTAATAAAAGCTTGTTTTCTTTCTTTCTTTTCTATTCTGCCATCTCCAACTGCTTACATTAGAGCATCTAGGTGGCACAGTGATGTTGGCCCTGAAGTCAGGAAGACTCATCTTCCTGAGTTCAAATCTGGCCTCAGACGCTAACTAGTTGTATGACCCTGGGCAAATCACTTAATCTTGTTTCCCTCGGTTTCCTCATTTGTAAAATGAGCTGGGGAAGGAAATGGCAAACCACTCCAGTATCTTTGCCAAGAAAACTTCAAACAGGGTCATGAAGAGTCAGACATGACTGAAATGATTGAACAACAATCCAACCACATATTCCATAGACATTTCAAACTCAGCATTTCCAAAATAGAACTCGTATTTTCCATCCCTCCCTCTCTCCTAATCTACCTCTCTTACAAACTTCTATTTGTTGAGAACACCAACACTCTTCAAGCCTGGAGTTATCCTTAACTCTCCCTACTTCCTCTCCCCCTCTCACTATGTTTGGTACACATTCCATCCCCTTTTCTGCCTTTTAAGATGTCTAGCTTCTTTCAACATTTAGTTCCTGTATATATTCTTAGGAGAAATATTTCCTGATCCCTTTACTTATTTATGCTCTCTCCCATTCCTTGTGGGCAAAAACTGTTTCCCCTTATGTTCTGGTATTTCCATCTTTTAACACGGTGCTTTGCACATAGCAGTCACTTAATAAAATCCTCATTGGATTAATTACATGATTTAAAAAATATCAATAATTTCCAATGTTTGGGAACAGAACTTTATTGAAGATATCATAGAGTTGATAAAACTATTCAGATTACTATTAGTTTATAAATAAAGGTTATAATTCTAATCTGCAGGAATTTGGGGACCCCAGAGAGAGTTACCTAGAAACCTATGTGAAAATATGAAAGATCTGTTGGTTTCATTAATATCTCAATCTATATAGGACTTAGCAGGCAAATTCTAAGGACTTAACTGAGACACAAAGGTTAAGTGATATGCCCAGGGTTACACAGATAATAAGTTCAAGGTTTCTTGACTCTAAGAACTTTATCTCACCTTCTCTCCTCCAGAAATAATAACCATTTTATTAGGATGAGAGTTAGCATGGCACAATGAATAAAACTGGTTTTAGAACCAGATACCCAGGTTCAAGACCTATCTCTAATATACCCTGGATATGATCCTGGACAAGTATTTAACCAAAATGGTGCTCTAGACAGCCCTCTAGGACTGTAGGTCACTGAACAAGTACCAAACCTTCATCTTCAATCACAGGTTCAGTCCCTCTCTCTATAATTAGGACATGTTAAGCACAAAATAAGCTGATAAAGACTAAATGAGAACTCCTGCCCACCCTTCAGGCTTCTTCCTGACCTCCTCCATGTATCTTTGAACACCATCAAACAAGCACTTATTAAGTGCCAGGCACTGTGGTAAATGCTTTACAAATATTATCTCCTGTTCTCACAATAACCTTGAGGTAGGTGCTATTATTATCCCTATTTTACTCTTAGGGAAACTGAGGCAAACAGAGGTTAAATGACTTGCCCAAGGTCACACAGTTAGTAACTGTCTTTTGCTAGATTTGAATTTAAGTCTTTTTGAGTTTAGGCCCTGAATTCTATCTGCCTCATAGAGAAAAAGTCTCTACCCTAAAGGGGTTTACAAATCTAGAAAAAGAAACAGCACATATATGGAAAGTGAAAAGAAGGGAAGAGACCATGCCTGAGGGCATGGTAGAGAAAGTCTGGGGTATAACTTGGAGAGGAATGAGGTTGGTGTTGGCATTCTCCCTAAAGTGAGGGTCTGAGAGGAGCAGTCCAATCAGGGGGGAGAGAGAGACAGAGAGACAGAAAGAATGAGAGAGACAGACAGACAGACAGAGAGAGAGAGAGACAGAGACACATACAGAGAGACAGAGAGAGGAGAAGGGGAGAGAGACCATGGGGTGGAGGGGACTTACGTCTCCATAAATGTGAATTCTAGGGCTGGAATGAGCTTCAGGATGAAGAATTTTCTGAGGCATATAGGAGAAAGGTACTGTGCAAAGAAGAAAGACTGGAGTGCAGTCTAACAGTAGCTAGAATACATGTGGTACTTTAAAGTTTACAAAGCGCTTTACAGATATTATATAATTTTATCCTCATATCAACCCTGGGAAGCAGATGATTATTGTCTCCATTTTACAGATGAGACAGAGGTTAAGTGATTTTCCTAGGGTCACACATCTAATAAATGCCTGAAACAGAATAGGAATTCAAGGTCCTTACGCTTCACCAGACTGACAAAGAGAGAGGTTCAGTAACTACCTGCCTTTGAAAGAAGCCTGAGTTTAAGGTTTCTTCCCAGGGCTAAAGTACAGGGGTCAGTCAATGAAGACAATGTCACCCCTCAAAAATAGAGAGGAAAGGGCAGATATCAAGGAATCTGCAGTGATGGAGGCATGGGGGGTGGGGATAGGGAGGGAGGTTGGGGGGATGGGGGATGAGCATGTTAGGAGCAGAAAAAGCACACAGGGGCACTGAAACTGTACTCACATTTGTGAGTACTCACAAATACTCAGGAGTACTCACATTTGTCCTCTGAGTTACACTTTGCCTAGCATACTCCTGCACTTCGCCACCATACTCAGAGCTGTTGAGATGATTCAGACTAAGGTGTGATGGGTGCCTGTTAATCCAGGAGCCAGGGACTCAACAGCACTCAGCCTTTCCCCTTCCACATGAGCCTCATCCAGCTTCAGACTACCCACAGTGGCTCCAACTCCAGCTCCACCTTCCCAAGAAACCTGCCCAGACCCTGTGGTCCACACCTACTTCCTATTTTGTCTGCATTCTCAGAGACTGCCTTTCCAGTTTGTCAATAAACAAACATGCTTTTCATGCCTGACCCTCTGCCAAGCACTGGGGGTATAAAGGCAAGAGTGAAACAGTCCCTGCCCTCATGGAGATCACATTTGAGCAGAGGACACAATGTGTGCACAGATTTATACAAGATATATACAAAGTAGACACCGTACAAGGTAACTAGAGGAGAAGACATTAGCAATTTGGGATGGGGAAGAGTGCAGACAGTGAAGGCTTCCCTTAAAAGGTGACCACTTGAGCAGAATCTTGAAGAAAGCCAGGGATTCCAAGAAGCAGAATCGAGCAAGGTGAGGTGAGTAATCCAGGCAGCTCATGGGGAAATGGAGGCAAACAGGGTTAAGTGATTTGCCCAGGGTCACACAGCTAGTAAATGTCTGAGGTTAGATTTGAACTCAGCGAGATGAGGTTTCCTCACTTCAGGCCCAGCACTCTATCTACTCAGCCTCTATCTAGCTGGCACAGAATAAGTGATATAAATGTTAGTTATTATTATACTATTTGTCATTTTAAAGAAAGGTCCATTTATTTCTATGTTTTTTAGTATTTTTAATAGAAATGAGTGTCAAAACATATATAATTAACATAATATATTATAAATATGCATTTATAAATTTATTATATCTCCATGTATAATTCATATGATTATATGATTTTGTTATTAATATAGTTAGGTTTATAGTTTTCCTAATGTTAAAGCAAACCTGCATTCCTAGAGACCAGATCCAATCTGCTCATAGTGTGTAATCTTTGTGTTGTCATAGCCTCTTTGCTAATAGTTTATTTAAAATTTCTGTACCAAATGAGTATTAAAACTGTTTTTATATGTAATTAGGGAAAATAAACTATTGAAAATAAAATTTTTGCATCTGTGTTCATTAGGGATATTGGTTTATAGTTTTCTTTTTCTGTTTTCCCTGGCTTAGGTGTTAGGATCATATCTATGTCTTATAAAGAATATAGTAGGATTCCTTCCTTTGCAGTCTCCAGTTTATGTAACATATACATTGGAGTTAATTGTTCTTTAATAGATTTCAAATCCACTCTTTTGGAAGCTTGTTTATGGGTTATTCAATTTCTTTTCCTGAAATTGAATTATTTAAGTTTTCAATTTCTTGTTCTATTAGTTTGGGCATTTTGTGTTTTTGTAAATATTCATTCATTGCATCTGAGTGGTGGAATTTTTGCCATATAGTTGGATAAGATAGTTTTTTAAAATATCCTTTTTAATTTATTGTGAATTCTTTTTAACTTTTCGTATGGTAACTGAGTTTTACTCTCCTCTTTTTAATCAAGTTAGCTAATTTAGGCTTAAGCCAGATCCTAGTTTGATTTATGAATTTAACAAGCGACTACTCTGAGAATAACAAAAAACAGTTCCTACCTTCAAGGAGTTCACAATCTAATGACAGAGAACATGCAGACAATTATGCACCAATAAGCTATGTACAAGATAAACAGGAAGTAATCAAAAATGGAAGGCACTAGAATGAAGAGGGGTGGGATTTTAGTTGGTGCTTGAAGGAATCCTCAGAATGCAGAAGGTGATGAGCAGGGAGAGGATGAGAGGAGAATGAAAATTCCTGGAAACAAGAGATGGAGGATTTTGCTCCAGGAACATCAAGAAGACCAATATCAGCGGATTGAAGAGTATATGGTGGAGATAAGGTACAAGAAGACCTGAAAGGTATGTAGGGATTGGGGAGAAGATGCTAGGTTTTAAAAATCTTTGAATGCTAAAGAGAAGATTTTGTATTTGGTCCTGAAGGTAAAAGGGAGTTACTAGAGTTTATTGAGTAAAAGGGTGACATAATCAGAGATGTATGTTAGAAAGATAATTTTGGCAGGTGAATAAAGGATGGACTGAAATGAGAAGAGATCTGTGGCAGGCAGACCAACCAATAACAGCCCAGGTATGAAGTGAAAAGGGATTGCACCAGGGTGGTGGCAGGATCAGCAGAGAAAAAGGATCACATTTTAGAGAGATTGAAAAGGTTAATTAGTCAGGCTTTGGCAACAGATGTTTGAAGGATATTAACATATACATTGAAGCACTTAAGTATCTTGCCAGACAATACTGTTCTTAGACCTGAGCTTTGGGACCCTGTTTATTAGAGGCACAGAAATTAAGTAAAAAAATGAAACATAAAGAATAAAATCAAATAAATATGACCTGCATAGGCAAGTGAATGTACCTTATTTGTATGGGATATAAGGACATCTGCATAGACCAAAATTATGGCAATCAAAATAGTGGATGTTTGGCATGACTAAAGGAGATAGAATACACCCACCTGGGAAAAGGTCTCCATTAGGAGCTGGGGCAGCTGGTTGCCCTCCTTGTACACACAAACTTTGTTCTGCAGCAATGCATCTCCAGATCTTTATTATTTTCAAAAAACCTTTAGAGGGGTGTAGCCAAGATAGTAGAATAGAAGGCAGGACGTGCTCTAGCTTGACTCCCATATCCCATAAAATACCTGTAAAAAATGACTAAACAAATTCCAGAGCAGCAGAAGACACGAAAAGATGGAGTGAAAGAGATTTCCAGCCCAAGACACCTGGAAGGCCAACAGAAAAGGTCTATTGCCCTGGGTTTGGAGCAGAGTGCAGCCCAGCCTTGGCTGTGCAGCATGGCACAGACAGGACTGGAGCAAGCTTCAGAGTGAGGAATCATGGGCAGTAGCTGTGGTTCCCAGACTTCTCACCCCACAAACGCCAAAGACAGCTTCAAAGGTCAGTGAGAAATTCCTTCACCTGGGTGAGAAGGGAACGCCATCAGGCCCTAACCCCAGTACCAGGGCAGCAGTAGCCACTGAGGAAGCAGCATCCATTTTTGGAGCCTTCAGCCTAAAGACCCTGGGGGAATCGAGCAGCCAGTCTGAGTCTCAGTCCATAGTGACAGTCCTGGGGTAAGGAAGAACACTGGCATGGTGGAGCTGGTGGTGACTGTAGAAAGGGAATCCTACTCACAGTTTCAGGGCAGAAAGGAGTACTTGTAGTTGCTCATAGACCAGAGTACAAGTCAGGAGAGGAGGAAAGACCTCTATCTTGATTGTGTCACCCTGGAGGAACTGAGAACTTACAGGTCCCTAGAGTATACCCTACATTTGACAAAGGACTCAGAAGTCAAGTAACTGAATGGAAAAATGCCTTCAAAAGGGAAAAAATTAACACTATAGAAGGTTACTTTCTTGGTGGACAGGTATTTTTTCCCAACCTTTCAGATGAGGAAGAACATTGCATACCATCAGAGAAAGACTTAAAAGTCAAGGCTTCTGCATCCAAAACCTCCAAAACAAATTTTCAATGGTCTCAGGCCATGGAAGAGCTCAAAAAGAATTTTGAAAATCAAGTAAGAGAGGTGGTGGAAAAATTGGGAAGAGAAATGAGAGTGATGCAAGAAAATCATTAAAAGCAAGTAAACAGCTTGCTAAAGGAGACCCCAAAAAACACTGAAGAAAATGACACCTTTAAAAATAAGCTGACTCAATTGGCAAAAGAGGTCCAAAAAGTCAATGAGGAGAAGAATACTTTAAAAAGCAGAATTAGCCAAATGGAAAAGGAAGTACAAAAGCTCACTGAAGAAAATAGTTCTTTAAAAATTAGAATGGAGCAGATGGAAGCTAATGGCTTTATGAGAAACCAAGAAATTACAAAACAAAACCAAAAGAAATAGAAGACAATGTGAAATATCTCAATGGAAGAACAATTGACCTGGAAAATAGATCCAAGAGAGATAGTTCAAAAATTATGGGACTACCTGAGAGCCATGATCAAAAAAAGAACCTAGACATCATCTTTCATGAAATTATCAAGGAAAACTGCCCTGATATTCTAGAAGCAGAAGGTAAAATAAATATTGAAAGAATCTACCAATCATCTCCTGTAGCTAAATCTCAGAGTTCCCAGATCAAGGAGAAAATACTGCAAGCAGCCAGAAAGAAACAATTTGAGTATTATGGAAATATAGTCAGGATAATACAAGATCTAGCAGCTTCTAGATTAAGGGATCGAAGGGCTTAGAATAGGATATTCCAGAAGTCAAAGGAACTAGGATTAAAACCAAGAACACCTACTCAGCAAAACTGAGTGTAATACTTCAGGGGAAAAAATTGTCATTCAATGAAATAGAGTACTTTCAAGCATTCTTGATGACAAGACCAAAGCTGAATAGAAAATTTGACTTTCAAACACAGGAATCAAGAGAAGCATCAAAAGGTAAATAGGAAAGAGAAATCATAAGGGACTTACTAAAGTTGAACTGTTTACACTCCTACAAGGAATGATAATATTTGTAGCTCTTGAGACTTTTCTCAGTATTTGGGTAATTGGAGGGGTTCTACACATATAAACAGAGGGCACAGGGTGAGTTGAATAGAAAGGCATGATATCTAAAAAAATAATCTTAAGGGGTGAGAAGAATATATTGGGAGGAGAAAGGGAGAAATGGAATGGGGCAGATTATCTCTCATAAAAAAGGCAAGAAAAAGCTTTTTCAATGGAGGGAAAAAGGGGGGAGGTGAAAGGGAAAAAGTGAAGCTTACTCTCCTCATATTTGGCTTAAGGAAGGAATAACATGCACACTCAATTTGGTATGAAAATTTGTCTTATACTACAGGGAAATAGGGGAGAAGGGGATAAGTGGGGTGTGGGGAGGAATGATGGAAGGGAGGGCAAATGGGATGCGGGAGTAATTAGAAGTAAACACTTTTGAGGAGGGACAAGACCAAAATAGAGAATAGAATAAATGGGGGGCAGGATAGGATGGAGGGAAATATAGTTAGTCTTTCACAACTTGACTATTATGGAAGTCTTTTTCATAACTGCACTTATATAGCTTGTATTCAATTGCTTGCCTTCTCAGTGGGAATGGGTGGGGAGGGAGGAAGGGAGAGAAGTTGGAATTCAGTTTTAAAAACAAATGTTAAAAAATTGTTTTTAAATGCAACTGGAAAATAAGAAATACAGGTAATGGGGTATAGAAATTTATCTTGCCCTACAAAAGAAGAGAGAAGATGGGGATAAGGGAAGGGAGGGGTGTGATAGAAGGGTGGGCAGATTGTGGGAAGGGGTAATCAGAATGCAAGGTGTCTTAGGGTTAGAGGAGGGGAGAGATGGGGGAAAATTTGGAACTCAAAATCTTGTGGAAATGAATGTTGAAAACTAAAAATAATTAAATTAATTAAAAAACCTCTAGATATTGGTATTAGTACCCTACTCTGTACATTCTGAGCAGTTAACTTTGTTTCTTTTCTTCTTGGAATTTCAGTTTGTCCTGCATTGGCTACTTAAAAATTCTGAGTGCTTTACTTAGATTTCTAATAGTTCACAAAATAAACCATTTCTTCAAATTTATTATAAAATGTATAATAATCATTAATGTTGAGACTATAGCTGTAATGAATTTTAAAATTCATACCTCTAAAAGAGGTCGAAAGTTACCATCAAAATATGCCTTCATGCTTCCTCATTGTGTTGTGTCTGGTGGTGTCTTAGGATGGTGTATTATGTTACATAACATTATATTAGAGGCTGGATAAGTTTATCTATAGATTGGAATATTTTAATTTTATTCTTTTTATGTTTATATATATATTTAAACTCTTGTAAATAATAGTGGAAAAAACTTCTAAGGTATAATACACATCTTAATATGAAAATATTGTTATAAACTTACATCAACTATTGAAATACTTCACTTTATGTCATTGTCTTAAATCATAATTTTGATGAAGTTTGTATATTTAATACAGTGATTATTATTTTAATTTAAAGAAATATGGTTGTCTAGGTTTCACAAAATAGGGCACTATCAACATTAGATTTTCTGGTTTCTTTTCACTGCCAATACAACAAATAATATGTTGAAAAGCAATGTAAATGTAAGTCTAAGATACAACAACTTTATCTTTACGATGATCTATTTCATGAAAATGAATGTGATTATCAAGGGCCTTCTCTGAAGGACCTTTTTTTCTCATGAAACATGCCAAAACAATTCTGATCTATGAAAAAGCTTTATTCGTGTTTTATTCTTTGACATATTGCATAAAGGGCAACATTTTCAGTTTTTCTTGGAATGTGTGTTACTGGGGAGGGACAGTTTGATGTATTTTACCTTTGCCTATGAAATGGTGTTTATATCTCTCTCTCAAAATGAAGCTATGGATATTTGTGATGTTTTGAGGGAGTGTGGGCAGTATATGTAGCAGTGAAGTGAGTTGTCTTCGTATAAACCATTTTCTTGGAATATCTAAATATTGTGAATTGCCAGGGTGGTGAGGGGGCAGGGATTCACTCTTTCACTGTTAATGAAACAGTGCATATGGATTGTGGCTAGAGTGGTTGCATGGTCTGCAATAGACAGTCATTTCAACTCTGTATGGTTTAGTATTTAAAATCATAATACTTCTTGTGAAAAGTTGAATGTTGTAAGCTAATTGTCTTAAATCATCATCGATAAATCAATGTACCTAACCTGGACTCATGAATTTTGAAATAAATTTTAATCATATTGTTTACATAGATAGAGGGCTGCAAAAATACATTTGTGCAGAGCCTTGCACATCCTAGGGGTGACCCTAATACTAAAGTTTGGATTGAGAAGAAAATTCTAAGTTATCAAATTCCTTGAGTAGGGAGGGAAAGCAACCTGAAAGTTGTTAGATATGTTTAATGTAAAGAGCCAAGCTTCTTTGGACATCAGAAATTGAAAACTCATAAGAAGTGATGTAGGATGCTAAAGATAGAGCAGGTTATCCTTTCAAAAGGAGGGTTCAGAAAACAGGAACTAGGGAAGTAGAAAGTTAAGATGACTAGGGATGAGAATTTGGGTATTAGTACTAGGAAAATTTTTTTTCTCTTTCCTTTTTCTTTTCTTTTTTCTATCTTTTCTTCTTCCTTCTTTCTTTCCTTTCTTCTCTCTTTCCCTTCCTTCCTTTCCTCCCTTTCTCCCTCCCTTTTCCCTCTCTCTTGCATTTTCTTCCTTCCTTTCTTCCCTTTTTCCCTCTTTTCTTTCTTTCCTTTTCCTTCCTTCCTTCCTTCCTTCCTTCCTTCCTTCCTTCCTTCCTTCCTTCCTTCCTTCCTTCCTTCCTTCCTTCCTTCCTTCCTTCCTTCCTTCCTCCCTTCCTTCCTTTCCTCCATAGAGGGCAAATGAACTGAAGGAGGTAGGAGTTTAGTCACTATAAGAGGAGTCCTTGTCATTATTTGATTAGAATTTCTTGTTACCTGACCAGTCTACCATCTTTTCTAATTGTATATTTCTTGGATGATATACTTGAAGCTTCTTCTCCTGTGAAAATCTTTGTAGATAATATGTTGTGTCTTAATTCAGTCCCATCATACTTCATCGTCCTTTGGGTGATATGCAAATTTAATTATTTAGAGATGGTGATGTACCTTGCTTCCAAGCCTTGTAGCGCCACTGGAAGAAAACTGATGTTTAAAAGATAAATTTTTATTTCAAGGAGAAGTTTTATAACATTAAAAGGACCATGCAATCACATGTCTTTGAGCTTACTTTCTTCTCCTAAATATAGCAATTTACTCATCCATGTGTTGTATCCGTACAAAATGTATGTAATAGACATTCAACTACATAATATAGTCCATTTGCTTTTTCCTTCATGTTAAGTTGAATTCTTTTATGAATTAAGAGACTTTTCAATGTTCAAGGTGTCAATGCCATATCATCTGAAGTCAGGAGCTTGTGGAGGATCTTACCATAAGAAGGGTTTCTTAACTTTAGGTCTGTGAACTTATTGAAAAAAATTTTTTGATAATGCCATTTCAACATAATTATTTTCTTCTTAATCCTGTGTATTTTATTTTAGGCATTTAAAAATATGATTTTTGAGAAGGGGCCTACAGACTTCACCTATGGATCTAAATGGGTCAAAAGTTGTCCTCTACAGGAAATCCATTTTCCATTTGGATTCTGTGCTGGATACCACCCATGACAAAGGTAAACACTTTTGGTCAGATATATCTTTTCTTGTTTAATCCCTTGCTTGATAATAATTGGAGGGTCATTGAACTAAGTTATCTTCATTGTTTTGTCTTTCAAAGAATTTTGTATGATATTATTATATGCCCAGGACACATTTTAATAGGAGAACCTGTAAAGTACCATTTTACTCTTACAAATCAATTTAAAAAATAGCAAACAGTAACTACATCAAGACATTTCAGGAAATGATTAGCAATTTTTTTTTATCTTCAATTAGTGCTCTTCTAATGGTTCTGGGTAACTTTCATTTATAATTTCTTGAAATACAGGGTTCAGACCCTTCTAAAATAGATTTTCAGGGAGTCCAGTATATTTAAATTGTTTCTGTTCTCAGATCAGTTTTTTTTATATCAAATATTTTATATTCTCTTTTACTTTTTTCAATGTTTTGATTTTGTTTTAGTATTTCTTGCTGTCTTGTAGAGTTATAGACTTTGATTTGGTCTATTTTAATTTCAGGGATTTCGTTTCTTTCATTAGTTTACTACTTCATCTTCTAAGCTATTTATACTGCTTTCATTTCTTTTCTCTAGAGTTTTTATTTTATTTTTAAAAATTTCTTGCTTCAATTCTTCCAGTATTCATGTAGTCCTTGTGGAAATTCCTCTTTCATCTTTTCCCTGCTTACAGTTCTAAAGTATTTGTTCTCTCCGAAGTTGAATTTTGGGGCCTCTTTGGATCTATAATGATTCTTTATAGAGATTGATATCTCTCCAGCCTTAATTCTTGAATTTGGGCTTTGGACCAAGGCCAGGTTCTGCCCCCTATTGTACTTCGGGGTAGGGGGTAGTCTGTCTCGCTTGGTTTTACCTTGGGGTCACCTGCTAGGTCACTGTGCTGACCTCCGTTTCCACCTTATCTTTGAGGTTCAGAGAATCTCCAGGGCTCTCAATGGTATCTCAGGAAGAAAAGACCCAGTGCTAATGACTTCAGAGTTCTGACTCAGAGTCTGAGGACTGCCAAGGTTAAATGAATTGATTGGGGAGGGCTGTGTGTGTGTGTGTGTGGGGGGGGGGACTTTCCTATTATTCTATGGGTTGGGCCACCCCTTAAGTAACTATTTAAAGAGGCCTATTCACTAAATGGACATTACTTCCCTCTAAGTGACTACCTGAAAAGACCTTAGCCTAAAAGTGCCAGGGTCTCCCATTGCATCCTAGGCCATCTCCAGTCATCCTGATGAATATCTGGATACTGAACCAAGATGGCCCTGGAAGAGAAAGTAAGACTGGTGACCTTGCACAGCCCTCTCTCACTCATATCAAAGTCAACTGCAAGACATCATCATTTCCCTCATGTCATGGTCCTCTTTGAGAACAAAGGACAAACATAACAACAACATGTTTGCTGGAATTAGTATGGTATGGAGAAGTGAGGTACTCCCTTCCTCCATTTAAGCAGCTACCATTGTATTATATTTTCTATGTCTGTCTTTGACTATAAAAATGTGGTTTCCTGTGGAAATGCATTTGCAAATACCTCCCTGTTCCCTTCATCAAGGATGCCCTTATAGGTTATTCTCATAAAGACTTTGTAGAAAAGGAATCATAGGTAAATTTATTGATAAGTTTTCATGTAATCTCAGTGGTCTTTTTGGTAGTAGTAATGTATACAGTTTTCTTCTAAACATTTGTTATTCTCTCTTTTATGTATCTTGAGATGCATAAAAGTGAATCTTCCACATCTTAAAATTGTGTCCTGTTAAAGACCTCTATGTAAACATGATAGTCCAGGAGTGGAGAACTTGTGGCCTGGAGGCCACATGTGACCCTCTAGACTCTCAAGTGCAGCACTTTGACTGAATCCAAACTTCATCCCATTAATAAAAGAATTTGTTCTCTGAAGTTTGGATTAAACTTTAGTACGACACTCTTTCCATCTTTGACTTCTCTAATGTCAAAATGTGGTGTTTCCACTGTGATTGATGGAGAGAAAAATAGTTTGTGAGAGTAATCTTGACAGATCTTTGGTGTCATAATGGACAGAGCACTGGGCCTCAAGTAAGGAAGACCTGATTTCAGATCTGACCTCAGATACTTGCTAGCATCTGTGATCCTGGGCAAATCACTTTACCCTGTTTGCCTCAGTTTCCTCATCTGTAAAATGAGCTAGGGAAGGAGAGGGCAAACCATTCCAGCATCTCTGCTAAGAAAACTCCAAATGGGGTCACAAAGAGTCAAATATGACTGAAAACAACTGAACAATAACTTAGCAGGTGCTGAATATGAGTTCTCAAAGAGCTTCCCGGTTCTAATGGGAGAGACAACATATAGTCTGCCTCTATTTGCAATGTATTGTGCTCACTTCTGGTCATACATAGGTGAAAAAATGACTTAGTCCCCTGAAAGCATCTTATAATCTGTTAGGGGTGGTGGTAGGGACAAGATGGACAGAGATAAGTTATCTTTCTACAATGTATGAAGTGGGGGAGGGGTTCCACAGGGAGATTTGATCCTGATAAAAGACTCCTTGAAAATTCAAAAAGAAAGAAAATACTTTTAGCTGGGAAGACCAGAGAAAGTTTCATGGAAAAGGTGCCATCTGGGCTGGGCCTTGAGGGAAGAGGATTTCAGTGAGTGAAGATAAGGAGAGAATATGTTTTTGATTATGAGGAATGGCCTGTGTGAAGAAAAGACATCAGTGATAGCAGGAAGAGAAAGAGGAACAGATGAGATTAGGGAGACTGCCTGGGATTATCATTGCAGAGAATGAAAATTTATTATTTACTGACTTAAAAAAATGGTCAATGGAGTTAGAACTTTGGGGACAATAAGGAGCTATTAAATACATATTTTTTTTATTCAAAGACACACACACACACAACAATAACAAATAGATCTATGAGTATGAAAGGCCTCCCAGTTGAGTGAAGGCCTTCTTAGGAGTCTACAGTCTTTATCCACAGAGGCTGCTAATGAGGGTTTCTGTTAGAATGGCAGTGGTAAGTAAGAGAAGGGGGTCAAAGAGATATTATACAAGGTGGAATTGACAGAACTTGGTAACTGATTGAGAGGTGAGGGGTGGGATGGGATGTGGCAGAGAATATTGTAAGGCACAGAACATTTCTGAAATGTTGAATCTAGGAGATATCTACCTCTAGTCCTGGCTCATCATTACTTATGACCTTGACTATGGAGAAACTACTGAATGAAATAGAGAAAAAAAAGTATGAAAAGGGGAGTGGGAGACACATAGGCAAACAGAGACAGAGAGACAAGGATGGGGGGAGAGAGAGAGAGAGAGAGAAAGAGAGAGAGAGAGAGAGAGAGAGAGAGAGAGAGAGAGAGAGACAGACAGACAGACAGACAGACAGACAGACAGACAGACAGAGACACAGAGAGAGAGTTCCCAGGGACTTTATTTCTCCTTTCTTCTACTCTTTTGAGGGAGGACTGAAGGGGGAATGCTGACTTTGTTTCAACACAGGGACTCATTAAAGCGCATGTTGATTCTGAATAGGAGTGTGTTCCAGTCCTTCTCACCGTTCCCCATTGTTTGCTCTTTCTCCGTAACTTTGGTGAGCCCCTGCCCTAGGGTATTGCATGCCGTTAATTCTTCCTGCAATTAGTATTCATGGTTAGCTAAGCAGAACTAATGCAACAAACCTTTTGGACTTTGAAGGTTATGTTACATGTTGTCCGATCGCCCCTTTGGAAATAGCTCTTTATGAAGAAGATCATCTTGTATATCTCTGGGAATTTTCATTCACCTGGTTTTAAATTGTCCAGTGGCCCTTTTGGCTTCTTCAATTTGATTCCCATCGGAAGCAGCCAAAGCTCGATGACAGCTGAATCTGAGTGCATGGCTCCCCGCCCCCTCCCCACTGCTCATTGCAAGGTGTGCTATCAGCAAGTAGAACTCTGGGCTACTTGGGATTTCACTGCAGCTAGCTCTCCCTGCTCATCCCATTCCTATTGAGCATAGAGAGCTTTAATTCACAGAGAATTTGTTACTTCATTTTCAACATCCACAGGGATGGTTCTGAGAATGCTGACTTCCAAAGACAAGGCTTTAAAACTGGAATTCTGTCTCTGGAGAGTTTCCCCGGGGAGATGAAGTAGCCACAGCCAGAATTTTTTGTTTTTTTGGATCTTTTCCTTCCTAATGCTCACTACCAGTTAACATTTTAAATAGACAAAAAATAAAAATAAGGGTCAGAAGATGCACTTGGGTGCTGCCTAAAAATTCGAATCCCTCATAAATGGCAACCTCAGACAGCTCCACTTAGAGTCAGTTGAATTCGGCTCTCACGCTGTGGAGGGCACAATCTATTTCCATTCTTGTAAATAAGTTAGGGCTGCTTTCCCCCCTAATAAATCCGGAGCTTCTTTTCTTTTAAATTCTTGCAGTGAGATGCGATTTGTTAGGAAGAAATTGCGTCCACGTTTACATCAGGCATTATTTATTGACAACGCACAGAAGAAAAAAAATCCAGGAAAATTGTCATTTTTGAGTTTTAAAAAAAGTGCACTAATTGGTGGTGACTGGATCTTGAGGCGTCACTATTACAAGAAATGGGGACAGAAAGAACCAACGCCGAAGTGAAATGTCTGATACCTCCTCCCACTGCCCCAGTCCCTCAGTTCGTGCTAGATATAACAGCTTAAGAAGTGGATAGCTTGTAGAAGAGTTGCAGGTGAAGGATATCTCATACCCAATACTTGTGTTATTTACACAATTTGTGATAGCATCATCCAAATTTTCTGGGAGTGGAAGCTTAGTAAAAAGAGAAAACAAGGAAAGATGAGGGGGTTGGTTGTGCAAGGACCTGTCTCCCAGACAGTGAGACTCACTTTCAAGTGTTCTTCACCGTAGTGAGAGAAACAATACTTCAGCTATTTGTGAATAAGCCTTTATCACCTGTCCTAACCTGTCATCCATGGCCTCACATAACATTTACTCTGAACTATTAAATTTATGTTTCAATTTGCATCATATTACACCCCCCCATCTATCTGTCTTTGACTCTTTCTTCTTGTCTCGCTGTCCCTCTAGATATAATTCTTTAACTTTAAAACACCAGACAGTAATATTTCCAAGTTTCATTGAATAAGCTAACCCTAGAGGAGAAAGTTTGATATTATTCTAAAACACCATTTTTCATTGGAAGACACTTTAAAATTTAAATGAATATATATCCTTCTCAGGGAGAATAAACAATGAAGAGATTTCTTTCTTAAAATCTGCCTTGTTAGATATCCTTCCACAAATATTAAGCACAGGTTTTGCTTTGATATTAAGAGAAAATGTATTCTTTCTCAGTCTACCAAATGATGATGATGACTTTTTTTTTTTTTTTTAATCCCTTGAACGTTCTGGTAGTGTGTAACCAACCCCACAGACTGATGCATTTTTAAAACAGGTTGTCTTTGGCAGGGCTTCATTATATGTTAGTATTCTCCCAGGCTATGCTGGGACAATGCAATCTATTGAAAGGCTGATTTTTATCTTTTTTTTTTTTTTTTTTTTAGATATGTACTTCTCTGCTTAGGACAGCAGAAATTTCTGATCAAGTCAAGTACAGGTGATTATGGTTTCCAATGTAAATCAGTTAACACCTGTAATTTTCCTTGTTCTCTAATGCTATTAGTTATTTCAAGGGTAAAAAAGGATGTTTTACTTAATTTTTTTTATCTTACTAGGTACCCGTAGCTTAACTTAATGATTTGTATAAGTGATAGTAATTGCTGGAACTACAGTTGAGTATTATTAGCTATAAAATGAACATGGTTATATGTCCAACAGAACTAGCAAGGGACAGAAATGCAGTTGTATCCAAGAGAAAATAATTACAGCAATAATCAGTGTAATTCATGATAATGGCTGAATTGAATTTCACACCATAGCTCCAAGCACTTACACTTAATGAATGTAGTTTGTGCTTGTTTACTAAAAAGGTTTTTAGCAGAAAATCGATAATGTAACTTCAGTGTTTCTAATTGCAAATGCAATTATTTTTTTTAAAGTAGTGGTTCAATAAGGATTTTGTAGAGAAAATTGAGGTATGTGAGTGCTGCAAATGCTGGTGCCTTAATTAGTCTACCTGTACATTAGTGCTATGGTTCCTTAATATCTATTTATTACAACATATTGATTAAAATGGATTTGTATTCAATTTTAAGGCTAGCTAATGTAATGGACATTGAAACTTTTCTGTATGCATTGGCTATGATTAAAACCTATCACTGGGTAATGAGGTTTCCTTTAAATAGGTGATTTCAGAAATCATCTTAACATGGTGATGGTGGCAAGAAAGTAGGGACTAGGTTACTGGACAATTTCTGCAAAGCTAACATGACAGTAATAGATATGACACAGAAATCACAGCATTTGAAAATTTGGAGGGACCATAGGGACCATTTAGTCCAACCCAAACCCCAAAGGAATCCATACCGTAACATACATTACATATTGCCATCCAGTTTCTCTTCAGGACATACAAGAAAAGGTGACTAATCACCCCTTGAGATAGTCCATTCTACTACAGGACAGCTCTAATTGTAGAAAGTTTTTCCTGACATCAAACTTAAACTTGTCTTTTTGCAACTTCTACTCATTGCTCCTTGTTTATCTTTTGGGGCCAAATAGAATAAACCTAATCCTTCTTCCACAGGAGAGGCCATTGAATCCTTGAACCCAGCTATTATATGTCTTGCACTCTCTGTTCTCTCCCCCCTCCTTCCCCAATTCTTCTCTTCTCTAGGCTAAACACTTCTGACTTGTACTCTTTCAGTAAGACATCAAGTAGAATATATGTTCAAATTAGGTGATATCTTTAGTGCCTTAAATTAACTAGGAATGATTTGGATTTATCCCTTCCCAGATCAAGGATATATTTACAATTATTGTACAAATCTTAATTTTTGTATGGTCAATGATATCCATAGATATAGATTCCACAGAACTACAAACTAGTTGGAAAGGATCACCTAGTCCTGCTCTCTTATTTTACCAAGAAGGAAACATCCCAAAGAGGTCAAATTATTTGCCAAAACTTGTCACATTACTAGTTAGCCACAGAACTGACTAGAACCTGGGTCTCTTTCCTAGGTTGGTGTTCCTTTCACTATATCACACTACCTTTTAATCAGTTCCTTACTACCATATTGATTAGAATTATGCCAAAACTTGACGATAAAACTTTCAAATACATTATGAGATTAAGCCTAAGATTTTCCACTTTTCTGTTCACTATCATGTAGTTGCTGAATTTGTGCTTGATGAGTCGGGTTGGCATCATACTTATTTTGGGAAATGATGCAGTCTTTAAATTTAAAGAAACTTAATTCTCAATTTGAACCCTAACTTGATTCACTAGGGGTGGGAACTACTATTCTGAATCTTGCAACATCTCCAGGTGTATTCATTTATCTCAGAAGATGTTTTCAAAAACAATACCATAATGTACTTTGAAAGGGAGAGTGAGAGACAGACAGACAGAGAGCGAGAAACAGAGCAAGAGTGAGGGAGAGAGTAAGAGAAACACAGAAAGACAGAGCAAAAGAAGAAAGAGACAGATGGGAAGAAGCAAACAAAGGATAAAAATTAAAACTCTAGAGAGACTGACAGACCATGAAAATTGTCACTGAATTCTAACCACAGTGGATTGCAAACTCAGAATGATATTCAGAGAGTCTCAGGTTCCTCAATGCAATTTGATTAAAAACACTTACATAGCGACAGTACTGTGCTTGGCATTAGAGGATACACAAAGCTTAGATTAAAAAAAAAAAAAACAACAGACCAGTCCCTATCTTCATCGACCTTACAGGTTAGTTGGGAGATATGGCACAGATACAAATAACTGTAATACACAATGATATGTGATAAATATGGGAAAGAAAGGTGAAGTGCTATTTAAAAGGTCTTAGTGAGAGCAGCCAGTACTGAAATAGGGGATGAAGGAAAGTTTCTTGAAAAAGACCTACATTTGAGTTGGACTGTAAATGATTCAACAGGTGGAGATTTAGAGGTTTGGGGTAAAGGTGTGAGAGGAGAGTATTTCAACCATAGAGAAAAAGAGCAGCAAAGAGAAATTAACAGGAAATGGAGGGGAATGTATGGTGGAGTCCTGTGGTTCAATATAGTTTAGCTTAGTGTAATCATGTAGCTAGTGACAAAAATACATGATCATGAACAAATCACCTAACCTCACTTTGGTATCAGTTTCTTTATTTGTAAAAAGGTTGAAAAATAACATCTGTAGTACTATACTTTCTAAAGTTATTGTGGGAAAAGCATATAAGATCTAAACCTAGGGTCAAGGAGCTTACAAAACATTTTGGTGTTTTAAAAATATTTTTCAATATAATTTTATATCATATATGTACTTTGTGTTATACATTTGAAAACAGTAATCTGAGAAGGGGTCCATAGATTTCACCAGTTGCCAAAGGGGTCCAGGATGCAAAAAAGGTTCCAAGTATCGCTGATATGAATGCTAGCTCTCACTGTTGCACTCATTTGATATCTCATATTGCTAATTATTTTTGCGTTAGCTTTATGGGGCTCAAGGTCATCTTTTTAATCTACTTTAGTCACTTGCATATAGAAGGTACTCAATAAATGCTGAATGAAAAATTCATTCTTTCAGACATTGGGTGGAACCAATCTTTTTACCTTATAGAATTACAAGGGACATTAGACAGCATCTAGTCCCACTGCTTCTTTTTTGTGCTTGAGGAAACTGAGGCTCAGAGAGAGGAAGTAACTTGCTCAGGTTCACATAACTAATGAAAAACAAGTTTAATATTAGAACCGAAGTCTTTAGACTCCAAATCCAGTACTCTTTCTACCACACTATTCCCTCAGTTGGACAGATATGCAATTGCTTTCTGTGCTTAAAATATGTCTTTAATTTGGCTGTTTTCAGAAATGAAGATCCATGCTGGAAATTTGCTTGTGGACACATTTGTGCTTGCATCCATACTAATGGGAAACATACATGCATATATATGCATGCATATATATATCATTAAGTTTTCACATGGTTATAATTTGCAAGGGTAGTTCTGAAATAACAAATGCAACAGAATTTCTTGCAAAGAAAGCACCTTATAAAAGAAGGGGGAGAACAAAAGGTACCAGAAGAAAATGTGAATAGCCTACAAACTCTGCATACTTTTCCTGAGCTAATGAGGGAATGATAACAATCTCCTGATACCTGGGAGACACTAATTTATGGATTAAAAAGAAAGCTAACGCTTATTAAAGCTTTTCTCTCCTCCTTTGGCCAACGTGGCTTGCAATATGTGAATCTGCCTAGGAAGACTAGAAGCTCTTGTTTAGCAGAATGACCTAATATCCTATGCTGGGTAAGAAGAACGACGTAACTGTTTGACCAACCAAATGTATAGAAAATGGTCATCGGTAAGTAACAATTATGTAATAATCTTATCCAAAGAAAATGGGGGTGCAAATTAAGTTTATTTCACTGGGAAAACATTAAGGTATACAAAGAGTTCTTAATAAATAGAAATAAATAGTGCAGATTTTACGCTGTGGCTATTTTCTATGGTTATCTGCCCTCGCTGCTACTACGCCGGTCGCATTTTCTGCGGGGCTCCGAACAGCATTTTACTTTACAAAAACAACTAGCTCTTTTCCAGCCAATGATTACTTGTAATTATGCTTTCCCCTGCTATTATTCTAATAGGCTGTCATGCTGTACAGAGGAGGCGTTTGGAATATACGGCTGCTTTTATGGAGGGACTGCTGGAACACTTAATATAGCTCCATTTTTGAATTATCAGGTTCTATCCTTTTGAAGTCTGTGTTAGTGGAACTCCTATTTATGAGATGTGCTGTGCTTAAAGGTTTGCTATTGATGAAGAGGTCCAACAGAGGCCTTTATCCTAAGTACTGGAGCATTCTCCCTGAGAAATAAACAGCCTTGCTAAAAGGTATGTTGTGTACCAAGGCTGCAAATTACCAGCCAAGTACTTTATAACAGTATACTTCAAAAATACCTTTATGCCTCCTGTTTGTCCTCTTTTCCATAGACATGAGTGACATTTCTTAAAGCATATAGGGAAAGAAAGGTGTTGGCTACCAACCATCATTCAACAATATGGAAAGGGTACATGTGCTATATAGAGCCTGGGAGGCATGGGTCTGCTGTGGATATTATAGAATTGGTAGGCAGCAAACAATTTTTGCCATCTTCAGTTTTGCATCTCTCTGTGTGTATGATTTCTTTACATTTTCTGAACTTTTATTCAGAAAATGAAATTAACTTTGGCTGAATATTTCCTGGAGTTGGTGAATGGGGCAGGGAAGAGGGTCAACTAAGAAGGCTAAATCTGAATTTGGCTAAGATCATGCAGACGTATAATCAATCTCTTGTGCTAGAGAGAACAGTTATAGATATGATCTCTAAAAAAATAAAATGAGGGAAGGTTGTACATAGGACATTTTCCAACAAGACATGGTGGGGAGGAGGTGGGGAAAGAGGGTTAGAAGAGACTTTAGGAGGTGGCAGGTGAATTGAGAGTGGGATGTTTTCAGGTTTCCCCAGTCACCTTCAGTATGGACAGATCTTAGGATTTGACTTTGTTTTTGGTTTTTTTAACAGTTGTCAACTTTGACTGAAAGTGTCTCCTCGCAAGTAAAACTTGCTTATATGACTCATATAACCGTAACTAAAAACTGACTAATCAATCAAAGACTATGCAGTCTGATAAACTGAGTTCTCTTCGAGTCACAAGTAGTTCTTAAACTGTAATGAACAAGTTACACATTTTATCAGTAAAATTTTCTATCTGGCCTATCTATCTATCTATCTATCTATCTATCTATCTATCTATCTATCTATCTATCATCTATCTATCTACCCATCCACCCATCCATCTATCTAATCTATCCGTCTATCTATCTATCCATCCATCTATCTATCCGTCTATCCGTCTATCCATCCATCTATCTATCTATCTATCTATCTATCTATCTATCTATCTATCTATCTATCTATCTATCTATCTATCTATCTATCTGTCTGTCTGTCTGTCTGTCTGTCTGTCTGTCTGTCTGTCTGTCTGTCTATCTATCTATCTATCTATCTATCTATCATCTGTGAGGGGTTGCATTTTCTTTGTAGTATCTGAATTTCATTCTGTTAAGCAGAAAAGCGCCTCAGATTTACTAAGAGTTATATAAGTGTCTCTGGTCTTGGAAATGCACAGAGAGGCAGAGAGGCTACTTTGAGTAAGGGCAAATGCAGCAGGTTTTTCCCATGCATTCAGAATTTGCATTTGATTTCACAAATAAGGCAGGCTATTGCTCCAGAGTGTTTGTCTTCTGTTTTTCATTTGGAGCCTTAATGCATCAGAATCTTGACTCTGTCCTCCCTGTCTAATTCATCTTTACTCATATATTTTACTATTACTGATAGCTTTTCCCTTAAGCTTGTCTATTTACTAGCGGATTTGACAGATGACAGCTCCTCTTTGGAATGTTAGATAGCATTTGTATGGCGGCAATGCCAGGAGCACTTGGAGCGCTGGTGTTGCATATTTATTGATCTCCATATTCCCAATAATCCGATGCACGTCACATTTGACAACATTATGTGGAGAGGTCAGCTAGATGGGGCTAATGAAACTGTTCCAAAGATGGATGTTGTTTTCCACAACATTAACCTTGCAAATAGCTGTCAGTAGTGCATTTCACTATAGGGCTTGGCGTTTGAGATCCCCCCCCTCCAATTCTCTCTCTCCCTCTTTTTTTTTATATAGTTGACGTTAACATTAAACAAAACCCGGAGCCATTAAATCTTAGTATTTATATACAATAGAAAGCACAGACGGCATGGCAATATTCCAAATGAAAATCTTATTAACAGCATATGGTGCTTGTGGCAAAGTCCTGAGCAATTTGAAAATGGGCCGGCTGTCTCCAATGTTTGACAGATTAGTGAAAGATGGTGTAAAGCCCCAAATGGGAAACGGCTGAATTCAGAAGGATTTAATGGGCAAACAGAAGATTCTGATGCAATTAGGAAGTATGGAGCACTTCTAGATTTCACCTCCGCTTTTCCATTCCGAGCCTCTAGTAATCCTAGTAGGTACGAAATAAGGCACAATCAAATCTGGTTGGGGTTGCTTCATATTTAAACCCAAAGCGTGAGAACAATATTTGCCCCAAAAAAGCAGATTCAGGAATATGTTACTTTAGAAGAGGTGACATTTCAATATTGTGGTGCAGCAATTAAAATATCTGATTGCAAGTTCTTGAACCCCCTGCCCAAAGCTCTTTGAAAGCATTGAAGAGAAGTGCTTAAAGGCCCTGTTCTTGCTCTAAGAATTTTTCACTCTGGGGAAGTTATACAGGTGGCTCATTTCAGGGAGGCCAAATTTGAGGCCAAATGATTTCAAATGCTGCCCTCTCCATGCTCCTCTATGGTATGCAACTTTATTTCTTCAGGTATGGAGAGGCACAAAACATTTTTGAAGTCAATATACTTTTAGAGTTAAAAGTTAGGCACGGAAATTGCCAGTATAAGCTAGAACATTAGAACTTCTAGGAAAAAGAAAACAAAGGTCTTTAATTCATATCTAATTTACTTTGGCACATTTGACATTAAAAGGCATATTTGATAGAATTATTCTTAGGAGTGTTTCCATTTCCCGTTTTTCCCCAGACCAGGCAAAACCATGGCTTTTAATAATGAATGCTATGTTTTGTTTAGCTGGATTGAAAAGACCATAGGCTTAGTCCCATCCTACCATACCCCATGGGTGATAAGAACTAGAATTTCTTTAACTACTGATTGATAACCCTGACGTAAAATTAATAATACTTTGATTTTAAAATTTTCTTGCAGAGATAAGAACCCAAGAATTTTCAGGTCTTTTGGTTTGTTTACATCATCAGGATGAAGGGTGGATATAGGAAGTAACATTAATTTACACATATACTATAGATTTAAGAGCTAGAAGATTTTACAGTTCATTTTGGCGAATTCCTTCATTTAATGGGTGAGGAAGCTGAGACTCTGAGAGGGAAAAGGATATGAAAGCTCAGAGAGACTAAGTGGTAGAAGCTAGGAATCCTGAACTTCAGGCTTTTTTTCCTCAGTATTCTACATTAATAACAATAGTTTGACTTTTTTTTGTGCTCCTGATAATTAAAAAGTTCAAGTGTAATGTATATTTTTACATTAGAATAACCTCACCCCCAGATTGGTACAATTGCCTGCTGGTTGGTCTCCTTGCCTCACATCTCTCCCCACTCCAGTTCATCCTCCACTCAACTATCAAAGTAATCTTAAAATTCAGGTCTGATCATGTCCCTCCCTCCCTCTCCTTCCCTCCTTCCCTCCTTCCCTCCTTCCCTCCTTCCTTCCTTCCTTCCTTTCTTCCTTCCTTCCTTCCTTCCTTCCTCCCTCCCTCCCTCCTTCCTTCCTTCCTTCCTTCCTTCCTTCCTTCCTTCCTTCCTTCCTTCCTTCCTTCCTTCCTTCCTTCCTTCCTTCCTTCCTTCCTTCCTTCCTTCCCTCCCTCCCTCCCTCCCTCCTTCCTTCCTTCCTTCCTTCCTTCCTTCCTTCCTTCCTTCCTTCCTTCCTTCCTTCCTTCCTTCCTTCCTTCCTTCCTTCCCTCCCTCCCTCCCTCCCTCCCTCCCTCCGTCCTTCCTTCCTTCCTTCCTTCCTTCCTTCCTTCCTTCCTTCCTTCCTTCCTTCCTTCCTTCCTTTCTTCCTTCCTTCCTTCCTTCCTCCCTCCCTCCAGTGACTACCTATTACCTCCAGAATAAAATATAAAACCTCCATTTGAATTTTAAAGCCCTTTATAAACTGGCCCACTCCTACCCCTCTCTCCCTTCTTCTTATATCTTATTCCCCTCAATGTACTGACTCAGTGACACTGGCCTCCTTACTTTTCTTCACACAAGAGAACCCATGTTGAAAGATGGGACTTTCCTGTCATCTGTTTCAATGTTCTCCCCCCTCATCACCTTCTCCTGGCTTCTCTGGCTTCCTTCAAGTCTCAGATAAGATCTTATCTTTTGAAAAAAGCTTTTCCTAGTCCTCCTTATTGCTAGCATCTTTCCTCTGTTGATTATCTTCTATTTATCTCATGAATGTCTTATTTGAGTATAGTTATTTGCATGTTGTTTGGCCCATTAGACTATGAGTTCCTTGAGGGCAGAGACTGTCTTTGCCTTTTTTTTTTGTATACCCAGCATTTAGCACAATGCCTGACAGGCAGTAGGGTCTTAATCAATGATTGTTGGCAACTTGATTTATTAGTAATTAGATTATTATGCATTTTCAAGAAGAACATTTCTTTTTCTCATTCCTATACCTGCCTAATGTAACATACTTGTCTGGAATTCTTTCTTTTACCTGTATTGAATGGGGGGTAGGGCACAGTAGAGAGCAAAGGAACCAAGTCAAAGTGAGAGATAAAATTAGCACCAAAAATGGGTAACGTGAACAACACACCAAAAGACAAAAAACTCATTAAAGGAAACACAATTAAAAAGTTCTATGTGATAGGTACAAGTTAAAGCTACCCCAGGTAGCTTTAACACAGGCATGAGCAAATTACACGGGTAATAGTTGCCATAGTAACAAGTAGACAATATGATGTTTATGTTACCTTGGAGATGCCCAGTACTTTACCAAAAAAGAAAAAGTTGTTTGTTTTTTTTTTTTAAAGGAGACTTGTAAAAGTATTTGAAGATGACATGAGGGAGAATATTTTATAATAAACATTTTATTTCTTAGGTTTTAATGTTTATTTATAATGAAAATCACAATTGGCATTTACATACTGCAATTTCCTCCCCTTCACTGCACCGCCCCTCCCCCTCCCCCCCCAAAGCAGGATTCTCTTTTAAAACTCTTGGGTAAATATAGCCACAGGAGACATTCCTGGAAGCCATCTTGGATGCAGCCATCTTGGATGGTTGCCATGAAGTGGCTACTGTCAGCCCAGTATGAAGTGAATTTGAGGGTATCCTTGGACCATGAAGACTGTTCTAGTGAATTATCTAATGCAAAAGGGAGAGCTCATAATATAAAGTTTTAATTTTATTCACTGATAGGATTTGGAGTATTTACCAACCAGAACATTTTAGGGAATCTTCAGAAGGTGCAGGAATGACTTCAGAATGACGGAAGACAGCATAGAATGGGGGTCTGGCAAATGACTGGTGGATCTTGGTTGTGGACCCACATAACACTGGTCCCTACTTGGATTATTTTGGTTTGACTCTTTACCTTGATTGAATTTAACATATGGTTCACTTGCTTGCCTTAACTGGTTTGTATAGATCAGGGATACTTAACTCATTATGCTTTCATTTTTTTTCAAGAGGAGTTGTGTAATCTTATATTAGTAAATTGCATTCACATAGTGTTTAAGGTTTGAAAAATTCTTTATAACCCCACGAGGTAGATAGTATATGTTACAGATGAAGAAACTGAGGCTCAGAGAAGTTAAATGATTTGCTCATTGCCCCTAGCTAGTAAGTGTCTGAGGACAATGTTAAGGCTCACCATATAAGGTTATTTTATTAATTAATGAGACCTGGAGTAATTGTCAACTGGCAACTTTTAGAGAATTTTTTGATTCAGATCTGAGGTATGCTTTGAACCCAAGTCTCCAGAATACAACTTAGCACTCCATATACTATATGGTTTCTCTCAAAACCAAATTCAAATAAATTTCCTGGAAGGAAGAAAGAAACAAGGAAAGGAAGGAAGGGAGGGAGGGAGGAAGGAAATAGACATTTATCAAACTACCTATTATGCCCGAGGCATGGCACTAAAACACTTTAGAATCATTATCTCATTAAATTCTCACAACAACCCTGGGAAATACATGCTAGTATCATTTTCATTTTATGAGGCAGAGAGAGTTTAAGTGACTTGCCCAGGTCATACAACTAATAACTATCTAACTGTGGTTTGGATTCAAGTTTTCCTGACTCCAGGCCCAGTGTTCCATATACACTGACTGTGCCACTTGGTTGCCTTTAATTTTTTTAAAGTGTTATATAGCACTTTTTTGGGGGATAATAGAAAAAAATATGAAATGTACAAGAAGCCAACAGTGATAAGTTTTTTTTAGCCCACATTCTTATCTCTATATGAACAGGATAGGTAACTTCAGGTTCAAAGTTCTGATTCCTCTGATTGTTGAGTCCTGAGTCTGACTGTGAGTCAGAAGTTTTGCTTTTGTCACTAATTAGTTGTAGAATCACTTTCTTCTTCTGTCCAACAAAAAGTCCCTTCCAGTCAGGAGTATGTTGGAGCCAGCTTGCTCAGAGTCAACTGTTACATCTTTAGTGTGAGCTTTGACATATCAGAAGTCAGCAAATGCTACAAATCTGAGTATGATTTATGGTTCTTCATTTTTCTAGACTTAAGAAAATGATGGAGAAAATATTAATGATGTGGATAAATATAAAAGTGTGCATTTTTTCCCCTGGAGCTATTTTTTTCAGTATTTACCAAACTACCTGTGCTTTCACTTTTGAAATTTAATACTTCTAAGCACTATTGCTTATTGTGTTCCTAGTGTCTTCTCTGGGGATTGTCTACAGGTAGCTTTCAGTCTTAATTTTTGTATGTATTGTATGATCTATGTATTCTCCCGGCAAAGCTCCACATATGAGAAATCAGGATGCTACATTTGAATTTTAGGTCACATCTTTCCTTAGCATAGTTTCTGACTCTAGAAGGGTCTAAAGAGATTATATGACCCAACATTCTTAAACTTCATGAAGACAGGATATTTTTTTATTCCCAATCAAAAAATGAGGGAAACCAAAACTCAAAAAAGTTAAGAAACGTGCCCAAAGCTACACAGTTATTTGACAGCTTAGTATGTTTTCTCTCTCTCCCTTCTTCCTCCCCCTCTCTCTATCCTACATATGTATGCACATGCACATATATAATTATATATGTATAATCATATTTATAATTATATTACATGTGTAATTCATTATATATGTCTATATATAATGAATTTGTGAGAAGGGAATGTCAGAACAAAAATGCCCAAACAGTGCCCAAGTGAGGCACAAATATTTTCTTAATTGTACGAGGGAATTGGCAGTGAATTGAACCCTGTATAAAAAAAATGAGATACATGAATTGTTTGGAGGGATCTATTTAGCTACTAAAATCATGATTCAAAAATGTATGCAGAGCATTCAGGTGAGATGCTCCTCATCTTACTCCTCCCTATCACCTAACAATTGCACAGTCTTCTAGCTTCACATTAAATATACCTAGAATCAGTTCACAGTATTGCCTCAGAAATTCCCTGGAACCATCTGTCATAACTCTAATTTCATCTGCTGAAATTAGTTCTAAAGCTTCTAAATTTTGAAGACTATTCACTAGATTTCTATGTACTATTTGGTATTTTGTAGTTACATCTGAGGTCCTCCTCTTATGTTGCATTGTGGCATAGAATGAAGGCTGAGTTCTTGAAGGCAGCTCCACCAGGTCTGACCAACATGGAAAAACTCATCTATATGTCTGTTGTCCAAATGTCTGTCAACATAAATTCTCACAATCTACTAAATCAGAGAGTAGGGATCCCACCTTTCCATATTTACACATTTTCCCTCTTCCAACAGTCTGTGTCTGGTATATATCATGTTATACTTATCATTAACTGATTGAGTTGTGATGTAGTTGGTGAAGGGGGAGTACACATTGATGAATTCATGGATCTTGTCAGGATTGAATTATATGGGTGGTACAGTAGAAAGAGCACTGGCTTGGAGTCAAAGTTCCTGGGTTCAAACCTTGCTTCTGATACTTACATTGTGACCTTGTACATATCATTAACCTCCCCAGACTCTAGTTTTCTCATCTACTAAGTGAAGAAAATGTACTAGTTGACCATCAAAGTCTAGCATGGCTTTACATCTATGAACTGTGTGCAAAAGTACATGTATGTCTAGAAAAAATGTATGGGCAGTGAATTGTATTTATTTTTAACAGAAGGCAGTTATTACTAATTCCACTCAAAGAAATGAGCTTTTTATTTTATATTTTTCTTAATGTTTTGAACTGTTTGCCTCATGACTCTGCAATATAAAATTAATCAATAGCACAACAATTTAATCAGAATGAATCAAATTGTGAAATAGCTATATACTCATTGTACATAGCCATAAGACATATTAGGACATTTTCTAAGTGGGTCAGTAAACCATGTGGGCAGGAGCTGTGAAGAACACATGCTCTTACAAAAAGTTAGAAGTAATTATTCTTAATAATAGAAAAGTAAACAGTATCTATTCATGGATTATTTTTCTTTCCTGAAAATGTATAAATATGGAAAGGTGGGATCCCTACTCTCTGATTTAGTAGATTGTGACAGACATTTGGGCAACAGACATTTAGATGGATTTCCCAATGGAATATCCATATAGACATTAGCCTATATGAAATTTTTCGTCAATCAGTCAAATCAATTAATGTCTTATGATTTGTTCTCTACTACAGACCATCCATGCAGAAAGAGAAAATAGCTGAGTAGTATGAGAAACTCATCATAAGACTCCTATGGTGAAGCCATGGTAGTGGAGGAAGAAGGAGCTTCAGTTTTGTAGAATTCTGTTGGAATTCATTCCCTGCCAAAAGCAAAATGGATAGTGATTTCTTCATTGGCCATAGCGATTCTTCAAAATGTGGAAGAAATACAGGTGGAACTTTTACTTCAGGTTTGTTTCTCACCAGCAAAAAAGAGTTAGTTACTAGAACTTTGGGAGGGGACAAAGTGATTGGAACCTTCACAAAAACAAAACAAAACAAAACAAAACAAGATTAAAATAATGAAGGGAAGTTATATCAGGCATAGTCTGACATGGACCAAAGATTTTGAGAAAGTAAATTTCAAATGGTTCAGATAAAGAATACTTATATTCTAAAGGAAAACTTTAGAGGGGAATTTAGCCAAGGACAGGTGGCAACATCTCAAGACATATTCTAGAGACACAAAGAGAAAATTCCAGTGAGGATGAAAAGGGAGTTCTCTAAAGAGACTGCTAAGGTTGCCCAAGGAGATCTTCAAACAACTTAGATTTTAAAAATACTTATACAGAAGATGGAAATAAGGACTGGTAATAGAGGATGATGCATAAGAGAACATGACATTTTACTATAAGAATACTACCAGAAGTGCTAAAGCTCAGAATTTGCTGAGGTTAATGAAAAAAAGCTAAAGACAACACAAAGGCTTTGTTTTATTTCATTTTAGCTCTATTGAGGAAAAGACCGGGATCAAAAAATATTTAACATAAGTGAAATGATGATATTGAACTGACAGGAAAAGACTTAATTCTTCCCCCTCCCACTTAATAGTATTTTATTTTTTTTAATTACATGTAAAGATAGTTTTCAATATTCACTTTTATAAGATTTTGATTTCCAAATTTTTCTCCCTCCCTCCCTCCCCACCTCTTCCCTAAGACTGCAAGCAATCTAAGTTATACATGTACAATCATATTAAATATATTTCCACATTAGTCATGTTGTGGAAGAGGAATCTGAGCAAAAGGGAAAAAGCATTAGAAAGAAAAGAACAAAAAAAAGTGAAAATAATATTCTTTGATCTGCATTCGATCTTTCTCTGTATGTGAATAGCACTTTCCATCATGAGTCTTTTTTTAAGTTATTTTATTTTTAGCTTTCAATATTCACTTTCATAAGTTTTAAATGTTCTCCCCCTTTTTCCCCTTCCCCATCCCGAAGACAGCATGCATATACATACAAGACAGCTCTACATATACATTCCTATTAAAATATTTTCACATTAGTCTTGTTGTACAGAAGAATTATAACAAATGGGAGGAACCAAGAGAAAGAAAAAAAAAAGCAAACAAATAAAAGAAAATAGTCTCCTTTGCTCTGCATTCAGACTCCATGGTTTGTTCTCTGTATGTGGATGGCATTTTCCATCATGAGTCCTTTGGAATTATTTTAGGACCTTGCGTTACTGAGAAGGGCTAAGTCTACCAAAGTCAGTCACTGCACGTTGTGGTTGTTGCTGTGTACAGTGTTCTCCTGGTTCTGTTCACTTCACTCAGCATCAGTTCATATAAGTCTTTCCAGGTTTTTTTGAAGTCTTCCTGCTCATCATTTCTTATAGCACAATAGTATTCCATTAAATTAATATGCCACATCTTGTTCAGTCATTCCCCCCCAACTGATGGGCATCCCCTCAATTTCCTATTCTTTGCCACCAAAAGAAGAGCAGCTATAAATATTTTTGTAGATATAGGTTCTTTTCTCTTTTTTATGATCTCTTTGGGATATGGGCCTAGTAATGGTACTGCTGGATCAAAGAGTATACACAGATTTATAGCCCTTTGGGAATAGTTCAAAATCGCTCAGAATGGTCGGATCAGTTCACAATTTCACCAACAATGCATTAGTGTTCTAATTTTTCCACATCTGCAACATTTATCATTTTTCTTTTCTATCAGCCAGGCTGATAGATGTGAGCTGGTACCTCAGAGTTGTTTTAATTTGTATTTCTCTAATTAATAGTGATTTAGAGAATTTTTTCATATGACTATAGATAGTTTTAATTTCTTCATCTGAAAGATGCCTGTTCATATCAAAAAGCTTAATCCTTAATGACACTCCTTTTTTTCTCAGCCGAGGAGAATGAACTGTGTGCTGGAAAGGACAAACCTGAGTTTAAAGTCAAGCTTGGTACCTTTCACATGAAACTACATATAGGGAAGGAGAATCTTAATTGCTCAACCAAATGCTGATGCTAAGCTGACTGTTTGAGGGGGCAAAGTTGGTATGAGAGATTTGGAGAGGAGAGAAGTTCTTTCTTTAAGAGACACACATAGTGCCAGGAATTTTTTGATACTGACTCCTTCATTCTCTCTTTCAGATAGAAGTCTCCTTCTTCATATGCAGAGGCATGAAAAATACCTCAGTCCTCGTTTGCAATCTGAATTATAGAAGGGACTGATATTCAAGATAAATAGGAAGATAGTAAAAAAGAACACAGATGACCTTGATGAATTCATGTCAGCTTGTTTTGATGAATTATATCCTAGGACACCAAAAGAAGTGGCAGATATGACTGTAAGGAATCTCTGAAAGATCAAGCAGAAATGTGAGGTACTATAGGATTGGAAAATGGCAAATATCACCTTGGTTATCAAAAGAGGAAAGAGAACAGAGTTTGTATATTATTGTTCAATGAACTTGACTTTGATTCTTGGCAAAATATTAGAATGTATTATTAAATGCTCGGTGGATACCTAGAAAAGACATGGCTTCATCAAGAACAGGTTCTGTCAAATTAACTTTATTTCCCCTTTACTCCACCCCCATCTTTTATTAGCCTCATACAGAAGGAGTATACTATAATGTAGGTTATTATAATTTTAACAAATAGTTCAACAAAGTCTTTGAACTATCCTTGTAGAAAAGATTGAGACATATCCTGGTTGATAGCTAGTACAGTCAGAGAGATTTGCAATGATTAATTAGCCAGATTCAGAGTAGCCATTGATGGTTTCATGCCATTTTGGAAGGAGACCTCTAACTAATGTCACAGGGATCCATACTCAGGCCTATACTATTTAATATTTTTATCAAATGAAGGTAAAAATGTGGCAATCATTTAAAATATGCAGGTGAGACAAAGCTATGGGGAATAATTAACATACCTCATGAGAGTCAGAGCCCAAAGATATCTCACTAAACTAGAATGTTGAACTGACTCTAACATGATGAAATTTAAGAGGGATGAAAAAGTAAGGTCTTACACTTGAGTTCAAAAAATCAGCATCACATGTACAAGATACATGAAGCATAGACAGCAGTTTGAAAAAAAAAGATCTGGGGATTTTAGAGGAGTGAAAGCTCAAAATGAGGTCATAGTGTTAAATAGCAGCCAAAAATAAAACAACAACTAAAAATTGATGAGATCTTAGGCCGCCTTAAGAGAGGCATACTGTTCAGGACTAGGGAGATGACAGTTCTCTTGTGTCAGATCACACATGGAAAATTGTAGTCAATTTCCATCACTACCTTTTAAGGACAGTGAGAAGCTGGAACATTCGTAATATATTAGTCAGGATGGTTAAAGACTTGAAGATCATGCCATGTGAAGTCTACTTGATGGTTGGTCTTTTAGCCTAGAGACTTTGAGAGGACCTAAGAACTTTCTACAGCTATTTGAAAGGATATCAAAATGTAAAAGAGATTGGACTTGTTTTGGCCCCAGAGTCCAAAACTAGAAGCAATGGACAGAAGATAAAAAGAGCCAAATTTAAAATTGACATAAAGAAAAAATCCTTAAAAATTAGAACAATTCCAAAGAGAGATGATATTCTCTTCCCTGGAGGTCTTTAAGTAAAGGCAAGATGTCCCTTTGTTGGGAATGTTGTAGAAGGGATGCTTGAAAAGATATGAAGTTTGACCTGAAGTCCCTTCCAACTGTGGGAATTTATATATAATATGATAGACAGGATGATTACCCTAATTTTTTTTGACAGTTAGTGTGGCAATCCCTTAAACAACTCACTTAATGTCCATCCTGAATTCTACAGAAGTCAAAGTGGGGAATATTCTGATATTTTCTCAATTAATAGAAATGTACAAACTTTCACATTAAGAAATTATTTAGTTCTGAGCACCCAGTCCAGTTTTAAAAATAAACCAGAGAAACTTTTTTTCTATAAGCTTTCCTCTTTCTCATATCACAAAACCTCATCAAATAAACATTGATATCATTGTCCATATAATCTATTAACAGTGTGACAAACAATACAAAGTTATCTAAATATTTCCACAATGTATCCTGAGAATCAAGATAATGGACAGAATCACCTCTATCCATCAACTGCAACTACTGACTTTTCTCCTACTCTGCAGTCTCATTATTAAGCTCTCAACGTCTCTTAATAATTCTCTTTGGAACACCTTCATCACAGCACGAGTTAAATTAAGTTCCAGGAAGTATCTTCCTCGTCTTTCTCAAAGATGATACTAACTCTTTCAGTTACTTGGGAAAATTTTTTTTTAGTCCTTATCTCTCAAGTCTCTGTCAACCATGACAGGTTAACTCACTAGACAATGGATTCTATTCCATATTAAAGATACATTAATAATATCTATAATCATTTTGAGAGGGACTGTTGAAACTGGGACTACATAGCAATACAGGAGCTTCTGGGGGGTAGTGGTGATATATCCTCTAATCTGAATTACTTTTCTCTTAATGATAGACATGATCAGGAGAACCATGGTCTTGAGGGGAAAGATTAGTACACAGTAAACTGAATTTAATTCCAGAAGGTGTATTTCCTCCCCAAAGGCTGAATGTAAGTACATTGTAAGCTTATGACCATAATGTTTGCGTGTGATAGATCTTCATTTAATTTCATTTGATCTCAAAAAGCCAGTTTTCCTCCTGCACCTTAAATTTGAACCAGCAATCTTGAAAAATAGAAATAATTCTCTATTGAATCAAACCAGTAGTTCTTTCAGCCCTGAATTCTGTCTCAACAGTGGCCTCAGTAGAGAGGAAGATGATTTGTTTTAATGAATTTGAGATGCAGCTTGTATATCCGTATCTCCTCACCAAAGCCAGTCTTATGATTAGGGTAAAGTAAATATCCATAATTTGTGGTATGCCAGGAAGGACCTATGTTCCCAAACTTATCTGCATATATGTGCCTAAAATTTTAGTAGAAGTAAATTTCTTGAAGGAAGAGATTATTTTATTCTTACTTTTGTATCCCTAGGTCCTAGCACGGTGCCTAGTATACTGAGTACTTAATTTTTATTAAATTGAAGGCATTTTGATTTTTAACCCACCTTCCTATTAAGAACAAATATTCTTTGGGAGAGGCCACAATATAAGCTAGTATTTTAGTAGGGATAACATTATATCATAGATTTATGGAATGTTAGAATGAGAATGGATCATAAAGGTCATCTAGTTCAAAGCCTTCCTTTTCCAGCTAAAGAAACTGAGACCCAGAGAGATAATGTGATTTGTTTAAGATCATACAGCTAGAGAGTGGAAAACCTGAGGCTAGAATGGATGCTGTTGTTCAAGTCATGTCTGACTCTTTGTGATCTCCTTTGGGATTTTCTTTGCCATTTCCTTCTCCAGCTCATTTTACAGATGGGGAAACTGAGGCAAATAGGGTTAAGCAGCTTGCTCAGAGTCACACAGCTAGAAGTGTCTGAGGCTAGATTTGAACTCAGGAAGATGAGTCTTTTTGCCTCCAGGCCTGGCACTATCCACTGGTCCACCTAACTGTCTCAAGACTAGAATTGAGGACTTCTGAATTCTGATCCAGCACTTTTTTGTTGACCAGTTGAGAGCAAGTTTTTATGGAAAATGGGATACAGAAAAAATGACCAGGGGAAGGAAGAAATGGAAAGGTCCATGAGTACCATTCATTCTCTAGGAGAGGAATATTCAAGAGGGAAGTGGAGGTGCCAGAGGCAAACCATGCTTAAGGCTAACCTTGTTCATTTACCTGGACATAATACTGCAAATGTATGACCAGTTTAAAATATAGTGAGACGACTACTTCCCTTATAGGGGCACTATCCTGTTAATGCAAAGATTACATTAAGATTTTTAAAAAGTTGTGATATTTCGGGTTTACATAAAACTTATACTTCTATGAAATCTTCTGATCTTTTTCCTATGGAATTCTCCTATACCACATCTCTTCCATCCCACACATGTACACAAACATGTAACCCCAATGCACAAATTTATATTTGTGTTTTTTGCATTTCAGTCACTTTAGCTTATTGACAATAATTTTGTGGTAATTGAAAACTTGATTAGCATTTCTTTTATGTCTCCTTTTAGTTGCTAATTCAAAAAAATTAACAGGACAAGAAAGCCCCCTGGCATTATACAGCAGACCTTCTAGTTTGATATTAATTCATTAATACACCTTGGGTTCTGATCCACCAGAAGAACACACCTGATTTTGCTACCTTCCAGGCCACATTTTTTCATCTTACACCCATAAAGATCATAAAGATCTTTGCCAAATCATTATATCATAAGCAAAATGTATTAGGTTTATGTCATTCTCTTGATCTACAATTCTAGTAACTATCAAATGGTGATTACTTTTATGTTGAATTTATTGTAGGCTTAAAAAGCAAGGCATATGTAACAAAGGTTCATGTTTTCACATACAATCCTCTTTTTTTTGGTGTTTTTTCAATTAATAATAAAATACAATTTAAAATGATATAACTTTGGGATGTCAAAGATTTAGATTTTCTTCTAAAGTTCTGTTCATTATCAATCAATTCTTACTATATGTTATAATTAAATTTAAAATAGCTTCTCTTGTTGCTTCTGCCATCTAAGAGTGAAAATTATCATTAAAGGCAAATCCAAAATTTGTCATATGCCATGATTTAAGCAGAATGTGACATCCCAGCAGATGTCTGGAGAACTCTGCATTACTATTCTATCTTGTCAGTCATGTAAGCATCATTCATATGCTTCATGTGGCTAGGTGGTCTATAGTCACAGATGTGATGGAACCAGCTTGAACTGGCTCACAAGAGTTGAAATTGGCAAATGCCATAAATAAGAATTTGATTTATTGTTTTGTTCATTGTCTAGACATAAGAAGGTGACAGAGACTGTTAAACATGCAGATTAAAATTAAAAGCATGTCAGGAATACCTTTTATCCCCTGGTGAGCTTGTTGTCAAATATTTACTAGAGCCCCCCTGTCTATATAATGCTTACTCCACACCATCTCTGCTGTGTCCTATTCCTTTTGTATTTCTTCCACCAAGGATTTCCATGTGGGTACAAACTTTCTTAAAATGTAGTTTTATAATCTACCTCCTCTATCTGATTTGTTTCTTTTAAAATGAGATACATCCTTCCATCATCATATTCCATTTGTAGTCCCATCCTAAATCAGTGGTCCTCATGAGACCATATTTATCTCCTATTGTTAAAATTTCAGATTCTTTTTATTACCCATATGGTACTCTGTGCACTGTGTTATATAAACATCTGAAACTACATGTTTTATTCCTGAACTTTTCTCCGGTTTCTTCATGGGGATAATTGGATCCCACCTCCACTGTCTTTTTTCTCTGTGTATAATGTCTCATATCTTCCTTATAGTTGTATCTGCATATTTCCAAATTTCTCTGCACATTTCATTATAAAACTCCCATTCTTTGACTCCGTTTATGTATTTAGTCATTCACTCCTTTTCTCCTTCTTTAATTAGAAGAGATCAAAAGTTCTGGGCCCCAAATCTTTTAGTTTATTACTTAGGACTTCAAAGTCCTAGAATTTATATCCCAGCTTTCTTCTAAATGTTATCATTTGTTATAGTTTCAGTGATCAGAATTCAAGTTTTTGATTACACACAGGTGTTCCCTGCTTTAAGAAAACCTAATACATGAAAATTACAGATTTACAAAACAGATGAAGTGGGGTGGGGTAGGAAGTCAGTCAACAGTCAATCACCAATTATTTATTAAGTGCCTGCTACATGACAGGCATTGTGCTAAGTGCTAGAGAGAAAAAAAAAACTGTAAAACCAATCAACATGTTGAGAAAATACATGCGGTTATGATGTCTATAGCCATGGACCCTGACCTCTGCAAACTCCCTTCTCATGTCTTTTCTTATGGCAAAGCATATTCTTTATAATTCAGTTTAATCACACACAAAAGTTTTATTGGTGCCTTCATGTTTTCACATCACAGTTATTTCCATATTTAGCACTTTCCTCACACCAAGAAAAGTTAAGTAAAATCAAGCGACAGGGCGACTGCATCTGATAATGTATTCAACATTTTATACCTGCAGACCACCACCTTTCTGCTGAGAGGAAGGAGGTAGGTTTCATTATCTGTTCTCCCAGATCCAAGCTATTATTACAATTACTCAGTCTTCAGCTTCCCATTAAGATTATTTTCATTTACGTTATTGTCATTAAATGTAACTTCCTTCTGGTTCTACTTATTTCCCTCTGCAACATTTCATATAAAATTTCCTAAGTTTCTTTGAATTTCTTACAATCATCAGATCCTATTTCACAATAGTACTCTTTACAGGTCATATCCAACTGTTTGTTCAGCTTTTCCCTCGTCAATGACCATCCATTTCATCTTTGCTACTACAACAATACTCAAAAGATTTTGATATCAAACTTGCTGCATAAAATGAGACATACCAGTTATGAGATGAATGATAACTTGAACACATTTTATACAAAACTCTGAAGCCTAGACCTGAAAGGAGAGATCAATTGACAAAGCATCCTCTTGGCCTTCGACCAAAATTTCAACCCTGAGCACCCTACCCAACAGCCTGGGTAACACAGGCTTCTGGGAGAAATAGATCATACAGATAGGAGGAAGTAGAATTAGCCCTAATGGGATAATTAGGAAAATCCATTAGTCAATACTGTTTAATTTCCTTTCAAATTTCTAGTTGCCTTATTAACGAAGTAATCAACCTCTACCTAATAGTTCTGAGGGGGATCTGGAATCTACCTTTTCTTTCAAAGATGGTGGAAATAACAGGGCATGATCTAATACAGTGTTTTGTTTTTCTCTGCTAAAATCAAGGTATTTCTAAAACCATGCTCTGCTGGATTTGGCTTTAGGCCACCACATTCTTAATAAGGAAGCTAGTCCTGTGACTGGGAAATACTGAAGGTAGGGTTGCATTTAAGACCTCCCCCCCTTTTTTTCCATTTTGCTTTGTAAACCAAGTGTTTAATTTTACCAGTTGCTTTAGTGCACTTGTGTCCCTCCCTCCCTCCCTTCTTCTTGGAACATGAAAAGCCAGGTGGTGGGTGCCCTGGAAACAATGGGATTTTGAAGCTTACTGATAGAAGCTTGGCTTCTATAGTGAGGGAGAAGGTTTTGTAGGTGCTGTTATGATGGTAAAACAGATGAGGGAACTGGCCTTTTTTATCTCGGTAGTTCTGTGGGCTTAATGAGGTTAAAGGTACAAGTCTAATTCTCATACAAGATGGTTAACCACATGAGTAACCTGGCTAGCTATTTCATAGCAACAATAGCTGGCATTTATATATCCCTTATAGGTTTACAAAGTGCTTTACATGAATTATGTCATCTGATCTTCCTACAATGATTCTTTGAAGTAAGTGCCTTTATTTTTTTTGGACTAGGTAACATTATTAGATCTATTTTACAGATGAGGAAACAAAAGCTGGGGGAAGTATGTCCAATCATACACCTACCGTTACATAGATAATAAGCACTGGAGTCAGAATTTGAACCTAGGTCTGCCTGACTCCCACTCTAGATGCACTATAGTATCTCATACATGTAATGTTGATACCAAAAGGAGGAGTTAGAGCAGTAATAACCCTAATCTATCACCAGGGCTGGGGAAACTGACATAGCTGATACCTCTTCAACCTCAAACATGGTAGCACTGTCTTTGTAAATGTTATATAATGAGAAGGTGGAGTGAAAAAGAGCCCTGGACCCACCACCAAAATTCATGGCTTCAAGGCCTTGTACCGACACTTCCTAGCTTTTGGACCTTAGGTAAATCCTTCCCTTTCCTTATCTGTAAAACAGAGTAACAGCAACTCACATTTGTGTAGAGCTTCAACATATACAGAATGCTTTCCTATAAAGGGGTATAAGTAGTAATCTCATTTTGCAGATGAGAATAATGAGACATAGCCAGAGTTTGAATAACTTACTCATGCTAACATGTCTTGTAACTCTGGCACTTTGTGAATATATAGAAATGTGAGTTATTATGAAGTAGAATGTAAGCTCCTTGAAGGTATCATTTAGTCTGTATGTCCCAAGTGCCTAGCACAGTGCCTTGCACGTAGTGGGCCTTTGATAGATGCTCATTGAATTGAATTAGAGGATGGGTGGTGCATTATCAGTAAGTTGTCTTGCATTTGCTAGACAGAAGATTTTAGCTTACGTTGTGTAGGGGAAAAGAGGTACTGCAAGTTGGAAGATTTGGGTTCAAGTTTCCAGCAACCAGCTGAAGGGTAGGCCTGGGTTACCCCTTTTAGGAGAGACATTGACAAGCTGGAATACAACCAGATGAGGGGTAACATGATGGTAAGGGAACAGAAAACATATCATTCATGGATCAGATGATAAAACTAGAGAAAAGAAGATTAAGGGGATGTGTGATTGATGTCTTCAAATATTTAAAGAGTTGCAAAGTGGAAGTATTGGAATTGGAATTCTAATGGAAGGTAGAACTAGGATCAATGGTTGGGAGTTACAGGGAGGCAAATTATAGTTTTTTGGGAGGAGGAGGAAAAAGGACAATTTCCTGACAATTAAGGATATTCAAAATGGAAGGCTCCTACCAAAGGAGTTCCCCATCACTGGACATGCTCAATCTTGGTGACCACTTGTCAGAGGTATTGGAGAAGGGATGAATTCTTGGGATGAGGTTGGAGTATATGACTTCAAAATTTCTCTTTCAATTCTAAGATTGTGTGATTCTATATCCATGCACAAGTCAATTCCCTTCATTTGTACTGAGTTTTTTCACATATAAAATGAGGGTATTGGGAAATAGATGCCATTTAAAGTCTCCTCCAGTCTTAGAATCCTAAAAACTTTTGAACTGTAATCTAGACTTTTGGTTGGATAGTTTCAATAAGGAATGGGGTGGTAGTACAATAGAAGGCAAGCATAGATCAAACACTGCATTTCCAAAAAAAAAGTTTTATTGATAGGTTCTTTTACAATGCTTTCACTACTGATAATATATACTTTATTTCATACCTATAGTCTACCACCTGCCTCTGAAAAGGAGGGAGGTATGTTTTACTTTTAATCTTCTAAGGTCAAGAATAACTTCTACATTGATTACAATTCTTATGTCTTTCAAGCATGTTTTCCTTTATGTTTTCGTGGTCATTCTGTAAATTATCCTCCTTCATTAGTTTGCTTTGCTCTGCCATCTGTTCATTGAAGTCTTCCCAAATTTTTACAAATTCTGATATTCAATGTGTGTTCTAATATTCCATTGTATTTAATATGCCATAATTATTTCAATACTACATTTTTTTTTGCCACTAGCCACAAATATCATAGATGAGGAAAAGCAAGACACAATTGTCCTTTCAGGATATGGAATTACCGAGGTTTTCCTCTGTTATTTGTTTTTTCTGAACAAATGTTAGAAGTAGGCTCCTGTAGGCTGGCCGGATTGTGACAAGAACTCTATGAATTTTAATAGCTCCTTCTTTCAAAGTAATTAAAACCTTAATGAAATGAAATCATCTTGATAATAAGCATTTTGTGCACAAGCCCACTGCATTCTGACCACTTATTGGTAAATGTACATTTATGCTACTGAACCCAGTCCATCACTGCAGAAGGCAAAGTTGAATCTGCCTGAGTGAAATTTACCTCAAAATAATTGTTTTCAATAAAAACAATAAGTAGTCATTACGACTGGATTTATGAATTTGACCAGGTTCTGGATTGCTTCTATTATGTAATATATATATGTATACATATGCATATATATATATATATGTACACATATAGGAATTCTTTCTCATCTCCATCAGTTCCGAGTTTTATTAGTAGAAATGTTAAAAGTTCATACTTTTTTTTAAGTGACAGGTGTTTATAGCTTGCGATTGCATTAAACAGGCTCTTAAATGCAAGTTAAAGGCTTTCATGAAATATAGAAGACCTTTAAAAAATGTGGTCCAAGTTTTTTGCCATTTTAGACTTTGCATTACTTACGCGCAGAATTACTCTCACCCTTCGGGTTAATCAGCTGCAGGTTTAAATCACTGCGCTCCAGATGGGCATAAACACCGGGAGAGCCCAGCTCGCTTTGGCCCGGATGCCTTGCCCGGACTGGCGAAGGCCCTCCCCTGATGGAGAGCTTTGAATTTCCCATTCTGGCCCCCCACCGCAGGTGATAAACAAAGGTTTCCCCACTGCTCCGGCTGGGGTCAGCTATCCAGCCTCCCTCCCTCCGCCCCCCACCCTCTCTGCCTGCCGTCAATCCCACTCCCGTAATTACACACAAAAGGTGACTGAGATCCACAGCTAATTTGCGGCCTCTGTTTAGCAGAATTTAATAGCAGGTATTACTGCTGAGGCGGTAATTAAGGACCTTTGTCAATAAGACGGAATGGATGGCCACACTTGGTTGTAATCAGTGGACTCTTGAGAGCCCAAAGGAGTGAAAAGCGGTGAGAGGAGCAATCCATTCTGTGAATAACTTGGGTCTCCTTTCCCCCCTCCCTCCGGAAACCCGCGATGGAATAATAATTCCCCAGGCCATGAAAGAACAGGAATAAAAGTACTTACCCTCCAGCCTGTGATTTTTTTTTTTTACTTTTTTTTTTTATTTACTCTACTGTGCTTTCTTATTTGCTTCAGGCTGCATTTGATGAAGTATTGTTTAAACAGCAGAGAGCAAAATAGATCTAGGGAGATGGAGAAAAGAAAGAGGGGGAATTTTAACCAGGTGGCTAGCTCTGCACGCACGCAGGGCTCCTTTAAGGTGGGCGCTGGCCCGGTTTATCAATTATTTCTTCAGGATAAAAAAATGACAAAAACAAGTGGCCCAGTGAAGAGGTGGAGGGAGTCATTTAGAGCTGTCTCCGAACAGTCATTCAGCTCTAAATGGGTCGCAAATAACAAGGAGAAGTGAACTTGGTGTCGCATTGTAAACCTTTTCCCCCCTCTCTGGCTCTGTCTGTGTGTGTCTCTCTCCCTCTCCCTCTCTCATCACTAATGTATCCAATGAATGGCCTGGCACAAGCAGAGAGGAGAGAGAGAGAGAGAGGGAGGGCGGGAGGAGAGGGGAAGGGAGAAGGGGGGAGACAGGCTGCTATGACACAATTCAAAGAGTGCTTTAAGGTGTATGCTCCCCTCGGTAATTGGTGAAGAAGCTACATTTCACTCCCTGATTTCCTGCCTTTTTACAGGTTTTAACAAGCGTGATGCTTTTAATAGTGGTTTGAGTACTGGCTCTTTATGAGGCCTCTCCCCTTTTAAAGCAGCTTTAACTATACTCTTTCTGTCACTAATGTCTGAAAAACTCCTACCTTTAATCATTCCTAGATCAGGCGGCAAACAAGCAGTCCCTTTCCTTTTTCAATTACATGCTGGATGGTCACTGCATATCCAGAGGAAAAAAGAAAAGGGGGAGGAAAGGGGTGGGAGGAGAAGGGTGAAGAGAGTATAAGAAGGAAGAGAAAAGGGAAAGTGTAAGTGCCCAACATCTTCTTTATAAGGATAACTTAAATTATATCAGTGTATTGTATGGATATAGAACTCAGCCTTGATGAGATAGGAGTTCATTTCAAATTTTTTGAGTCAAAATCGGAAACTGAGGCAGAGGCTTCTAAGCTTTCCTTTAGCAAATAGACTTGGATTTTAATTTTGTTTTAATTTTTACTTTAACTTAGGTTCTTTCGTATTTTTTGACTTGTCTTCATCTTCAGGGCTTAAGTTGCATATAGTGTCTTTGTTGGGCATGGTCAGTTGGTTAGGATTTTAAAGGTTTCGAAAGACTCCTTTTGGGGATGAAGGGGGATGGATTTATTTCTGTCCATTTTGAAGTGCAGATTTGTAAAGGAAGGTGAAGCGGAAAGTATCAATGCATAAGTTATTTCCTTCCACTCAGGACCAGCATTCAAAACATCATTAGGTCACTTAAAGGAAAGGAGGGTGAAAGGCATCTAGAAGGTGTCAGCCCCCCTATTAGACACTCGTTAGACAATTGAGAGAGGCTTCCAAACCCACAGGTGGCTGTGATGGGGGTAATAGTGGAAGAGGCAGGATCTGAGCAATGGACACTCCTGGGAACCTTCTCTGCATTGTTAGGTTGGAATCCAAGCACTTGAAGTTAAACTAAACTCACTGGGGAATTATCAAAGAACTAAAATGATTCCTACGAAAATCTTACAATATTAGGACTTTTTTTAAAAAAGTAGATGTTAAACACTAACTGTTGGATGGTAATAGTAAAATACTTCTTTGATTTGAGTACTGAGAGATTTAAAGACATTGATTTCATCTGAATTATTAGAAGGTGTGACAGAGGGCTAGTCTTTTATTGGACATTGTGCAGCACACAGAAAACTCAATGAAATTTAAGTAATGGCTAAATCATACAGTTCAGTTTAAATAATGCCTATTAGGTAGAAAAGTATTTGTGAAAAACTTACCTTGCACAAAAATAGTCTTTGAAATGGTTGCAAGCTTGAGGCAAACCCTCCATTTCCTCTAAACAAAATAAAATCCCAGATGTAAGTGCAGGTTACTTTATTTCATTCTCAAAGTTAAGTTTATTAAATAATTGTTGCTCCCCTGCCCCAGTTCTTTCAAAAACTAGATTTGAGTTGCTCCATCACTGATATCAGAGGCAACCAACTCAAACCTACAACAAGTTGAGGAGGGTTCTTTTGGTGAAATGCTTGATCTCTCCCTCTAACTTTGGCTGGGATCAGAAATATAGAGTTTAGCTTTTAAGCTGTCAGTTTGCCGGTACTAGAAAGACTTGGAAAGAGCCTTTCTACCTGCCAGCTCCCTGTATCTTGGGACTCTTGGTCCCACCTATGTCTTTGTTCACAAATACTTCCTGGGGAAGATGCTCCAAAGCTGTTGATGGCTTAATTTTTTTCGGCATTAAAGATAATCAAATCAGAGTTCTGAATAACTAGTGTCCAGAATGGGAAGACTCACATATTGCTCCTTTCCCCTCAAGTTTCTTAGGCAGAAGAGGATCCTATTGGGTATTAGTGTATGTGACTGTCTATACCACCAGCAAGAAAGTTAATGCCAAGTTTATAACAGAGATCTTGTGGAACAAAAGTCGTTGGGAATCCCAGTCAAAATGTTTGAAGTGTTCTTGAAAATTGCAATAAAACCTGATATTAATAAGTCTCGGTTGTGCCAATGATTTTTGTATAGAAACTGCTTATAGACCTGAGTTCTAGGTCTAGCTCTGCCACTAGCTCAACTTGTAACCTTGAGCAAGTTACTTGATCTCCCTTTGGGCCACAGTGTTCTCATCTGTATCAGTTAAATGAAGTAGGGCATAAAGAGTGGGTCTTAGAGTCAGTGAGACCTGAGTTTGAACCTACCCTCAGTCACTTGCTATTTGATCTCTCTGGACCTCAATTTTCTTATCTGTAAAACAGGAATAATGATAGCATCTGCCTCCTGTAATATGAAGTGATTTACAAACTTTGAAGCAATGTAAATGCTAGCCATTATTGTTAAAAACAGATGGGTCAAACTAGGTAATTTCTAAGACTCCACTAGTGCTAACGGCTTATGCTTCTCATGGTCCTTGTACACCATCAAGAGAGTAGATTTTGAATAGTTTTTCGAGGGGAGTGCTGTTGGCTTTACATTGACCCAAACACACTTACATTCAGTCTTACTTATTGTCAATATATATTGCTTACATATTTCAGTATATTAGAACAGAGTGAAATTAATTACCCATGTAGGAATGGAATGATAAGAAAGAAAAGAAAGATGAGGTTTTGTTTTCCCATTTATTCAGACATAATGAGCCCTGCCATCTAACTAAATGAGGTAACTGGTCAGAGTATGGCCTCTATGGTAGGAAAGACATTTTTTCATTGACTAATGAAAATTAGCAGTGAAAAGCATCAACTGTTTTTCTTAGGGATACCCAGCTACTTATCTCCTGACATACATATTTGCCTCTATGGTAAAATCTTGTTATAAATGTTTGCTCAATAAATGAATAAAGCCTGGTTTTATGGGGGCAAGAGTAAAAAGATATTTTTCTATTGAGGGCTATCGTTCACTCCCTTATTCATCACCCCTTACAACAACAACAATAACACAGACAACTGTGGGCCAAATGCAGACTGCCACACCATTTAGCTTCCCTACCTCTTCCCACAGATAAATCAAAAGTTGTTCGACTCAACTGGTTTTTAAAATTAAGTATGATGAATGTAAAACTCTGTTCAATGAGTATAATGACTAATGAAAATACATTAAATCTCATATCTGTCCATCTAATTGGGGATAGGTAGCAACAGAGAATGAACAGAGAGGAGAATGAAAAGCAAAGTGGAGGGGTGGGAAAGGTGAGATCCAGAATGAAAATGTGAAAGCTACAGAAGGAGAGAAAGAGATGTATGGAAAGAGAGAGATATGAAAAAATAGGATATAGGGGAAGAGATACTCAGGGAAATAGAAATGGAATAGTTTTTGATGCATTAGCTGGAGATTAGTTTGCTGTTCATTTGGTCAGTGGGCTTCAGGTATTATCACATATTATTTAACCTCCTTTTAAAATGTTGATTAATTTACAGGTAGATGTTCAAAGACCTTCATCTACTCATGTCCTTGTACTTTTAGAAGCTCTTTTCTGAATTGAATAACTCTAGTATCAATGACTAAAGCAATATTACTTCTAAGGTGCAGTAAAATAAAATTCAGGGTCAAATTTGGCCCTAGGCTGGAAGTTTCTCACCTCTGGTTTACGTTATGACTCAAATTATTCACTTTTATATAGAGAGCTATGCACACATGAACACATTGTATATATTTAGAGCTGTAAGAGAACTTAGATCATTTAGTCCAACTCTCATTTTTCTTTTTTTAATTTAATTAATTTTTTAATATATTAATTTAATTTATTTTTAATGCTCTACAATCACTACCATAAAATTTAGACTTTTCCCCTCTATCTACTCGCCACTACCTGCCTCCCTCCCCAAGATGGCATATAATTCTATATAGGATCTACAGATACGTTCCTATTGAATACATTTGCATTATAGTCATGTTGTGTAGAAGAACTAAAATAAATGGGAGAAATCATATAACTAACCAAAACATAATACACACACACACACACACACACACACACACACACACCAAAAAAAAAAAATGATCTGCTACATTCTGCGATTGAATTCCATAGTTCTTTCTCTGAATGTGGAAGGCATTTTCCCTTAGAAGACCATTGGGAATTTTTTTTAATGTCCTTGCAAGTCTACCAGAAAAAACTCTCACACACTGTGGTCGTTGCTGTGCACAAAGTTCTCCTGGTTCTGCTCCTTTCACTCAGCATCAGATCAAATAAATCTTTCCAGGCCTCTCTGAAGTCTTCTTGTTCATCATTTCTTATAGCGCAATAGCATTCCATTACATTTATATACCATAATTTATTCAGCCATTCCCCAATTGATGGGGATTTCCAGTTTTTGGCCACTACAAAGAGTGCTGCTATAAATATTTTTGTACATGTGGGACCCTTTCCCATTTTTATGATCTCCTGAGGATACAGTCCTAGAAGCGATATTGCTGGGTCAAAGGGTATGCACATTTTTGTAGTCCTTTGGGCATAGTTCCAAATGGCTCTACAGAATGGTTGGATGCGCTCACATCTCCACCAACAATGAATTAGTGTTCCAATTCTCCCACATCCTCTCCAACATTTATCATTTTCCTGTTCTGTTATGTTTGCCAATCTAATCGGTGTGATGTGGTACCTGAGAGTTGTTTTGATTTGCATCTCTCTAATCAAAAGTGATTTAGAGCATTTTTCATATGATTATAGATATCTTTAATTTCTTCCTCTGAAAATTGCCTGTTCATTTCCTTTGATCATCTGTCAATTGGGGATCTCATTTTTCTAGATAGAGAAATCAAGGTCAGAGGAATTAATTGATTTGCCTAAAGTCACATGAGTAATAAGTAGTAGAACCAGGATTTGAACCTATGTCTTCTGGATCCAAACCAACCATTCTTTTCCACTGGACCACATTGCTTCCCTGTTGTAACTCAGAAAGTCTATCATATGAGTTTTTCCTCATACCACTATAGCAAATGCTACAATGGACTGCTACTCTATTTTAACCACATAATATATAATTTCCATAAAAACCTATCTTAAAGATTTTGGTGTTCTTTCATAATTGTGATATTATAGACCATTTTTGTACATTTAGTTAAAAGATTAAAATCACTGCCAAAAATATCGTTAATACATAAGCAGCAATTTCTTAACTTGGCATCATTTTGGACTGGATAAATTTATATTTAGATGACTTGTTGGAACATTTCTGATACTTTCTCAAAATCTAGGTCTTTCTTGGATTCAATGGAGCTAACATGGTATATGTTTGATATATTTTCTCTTAATAGCACAGATTATTTTTATCTTGTACATTCTAAGTTCTACTTTTGCTAATTTGGATCGCTATCTGTGTTCAGATAAAAAGTTAGCTTAAGTGGAGCTTAGAATTTATGAACTGGATCTTCTAAATGCTGTTTTAAAGTCATTTCACAGGAAGAGAAGAAAACTATCTATATATGTCTATTAGATGATATGATGCGATCTCCGTTGCTGGGCATTGAAATGCTCAAAGATAATACTTATCAGACATGATTTCTTAGAAAATTTGTGGGTTCCTATGGGGGAAAACATTCTTTCAGTCATTCGACAAACATTTAATTAACCATCTATTATGGCTCTGGCTTGTGGAGGAAATAGAAAACAAGTAATAAGAGAATCCTTTCTTTCAATGACTATAGCACAATAGTCTTATAAAAGCGCATGAGAGCAGTATAAAGTACAATGAGATTGCATCAGGGAAAGAACACTTCCAATTGGATGTGGAGGTATGTGACCTTTGAGTTGGACCTTGAAGGCTTGATATAATGCTAATAAATTCAAATAGGAAAAAAGAAACAGAGAACTCATTCCGAATATAGGGTACAGTGTTAACAGAAGTATAGAGGCTGGAAGGGGTGGGACTTAGGAGTTTATAGGATTTAAAATTGGAAGGAACCTTAGAGATAATTTGTTTTAATCCTTTTTTTTTTTTAATTTTAAAGATAAAAACTGAGGCTCAGAGAGAATTGTATATTAGTTATAAGGCAATAAGTAAATAGAGTTTTGAGTAGAATTTGAATCTTCAGACTCCAAATCCAGAGTTATTATTGGGGAGATAATAAGAGTTATTTGGTTGGAATATGAAATACAAATGGGGAATAACTGTGAGATATGGCTGGAAAGAGAGATTGGATCCTGATTCAGGGGAACCTTTAATACTAGGCTAAGAAAACCTGACTTCATTTTGTACGCTACAGAAATAAAAGTTCATGGGAAATAACATTTAGATAAAAAGATTCCCCCATTCCTTGGCCACTCCTCCTCCCCATCTCCACATTCTGGCTTCCCTGGCTTCTTTTAAATTCCCACTAGGAAGTCATTCCCTTTCTCCTTTTTTTAAAAAAAATTTCCACAAATTTTTATTAATGAAATTCCCATTCTCCTTCATGTTAGTGCCTTCTCTCTGTGATTATTTCCAATTTCTTCTTTATGTAGCTTCTTTTTACACAGGTGTTTTTGTAGCATCCCCCCATTAGATTGTGAGCTCCTTGAGAGCAAGGACTACTTTTGCCTTTGTATTCCTCACACTTAGTACAGTGCCTAGTGCATAATCAGATGCTTAAAAAGTGTTTGTTGACTGATGAGATACAAATAATGCCTATTTCCACCTAATATGAGAAATTCTCTTAGTTCTAGATTTAAAAAATGAAAATAAAATAATAATTAAGCAATATGGTTTAATAGAAAATTGGAATGGAAGTTGGAAGACCTGAGCTCAAATTCTGCCTGCGCTGTTGATCTTATGCAAAAAACTTAACTTCTCAGGGTCTCAGTTCCTTCATTTGTAAAATAAACAAGTTGAATTAGATGACCTCTGAGATCTCTTCCTGCTCTAAATCCTATAATATGTTTCTAAACTTTTATTAAAACATGTTTTCTAAAGTTTTAAGCCCCTTTGTCTCGCAAAGGCTACAAGTTAAGGTACTACTCATGTGCTGAATTCCACTCTGGCCTAGGAGCTTTGACTTGCTCCATTTCTGAGCTGGGCCCTTCCTTAGGGCAAATGGTAGGACCCCTAATCCTAAGGTCCCACCATATTGGCACAAACACATGATTGGCTTAGTCCATTGCAGCTTAGAACTTCAGCACTCAAAAGATCTGCCAGCCTTAGCCATCTAGGTAACTGGGATTACAGGCATGTAGCACCATGGCTAGGCTAAAAGCATGATCTAATGATCCTAAATAGAATTCTGCCTTTTGTGGTTATGCATACAGACACAGCAAAGCAGAGATCTTATTTTCTGACTGAAGAGGCAAAATGTTTTCTGTTATTTACTGTTGTTTCATTTTAACTGGGTTTCTTTAATTCAGAGATTACAATCTTTCTTTGCCTTTTATTCATAAGTGACTATTAATTGAATTACTATTAATTGGTTTCTAATTATCTGTGACATTCAAATGATGATAGAAAGAATTGGTTTGGCTTTTAAATCACTGGGTAGAAAGAAGCTGCAGCAAGGAAAAAAATTTTTTTTTTCCATTTATTTAGAAGAATACTCCCATTGGATAGATTTTGTCTTGGTTTTCATGGTGCTAAAGCATAAAGTGAGATGAAAGCCGCCACAGGAATTATGTTTGACTAGATGAGGTTGGTTACTTAGGTTGTGAGAAAGAATTGGAGAATTCAGTAGAGGGAGGACAAACTAAGCATCGAACTGATACCTGTGAGATCAAAGAAAGCTTCTGGCTAAGTTTTTATTGAGGACTTATCCAAAAAATCCCCCCAAAACCAAACATTGACAGACCTGCAGAAGTTAAGAATGGGTAGAGATGTTAGTTTTATCAGTGAAGGGAGCAAGCACATCAAGGAAATCATAGATCTAGAATAATTCCAAATAAAACACTTTGACAAGTTTCTTCATACCCCTTCACCTAATATGTTTCACATGATCAAAAATAACTTCTTGATGGATTGAATTTTTCACTTTTCAACCCACTTTTTTAGGTTTACACAGACGGAAAGGGTCTAGCAGTGTTAATGAATGAAAGGAGCCAAATACAGCATCTCTCTCTGTCTCTGTTTCTCTATGTCTTTCTCTCTCCCCCCATCCATCTTCGACCTGACCTGAGATTTTACTGGTATAAAGAACCCCTTCTACCAATGACAGATTAATAGCTTTCCTGTCAATTTTTATTCTTTTTTAAAAGTTTTTTTAAAAAAAGTTTCCTTTAGCACTAAAAGACTGTGATTTCCTTGGGGTCATATGGTCAATATGTGTGAAAGGAGGTTAGGTTACTGTGCTTCTCCAGAATCTGAGTTCAGCTTATTATCCATGAGGTCACATTTCTCCTAACTTTCACTCTTACAGCATGAAAGTGTCACCAGATTTCCTAGGGTATTCTCAGAGACCTGGAAATTTGTGAAAGGGAGCCAGAGTGATATAGTCTGGACCCAGCCATTGTACTACACTTGGAAGTTAGAAGAGGGCTCTTTGTTCTAAGAAAATAAGATGAACAGCTTGAGCTTCTTCTAATCAGTAGGGTTCCTTGAACAGGTTATGTACACTTGGTAGGCTTTATCAGTTCTAGCATGAAAGACTAATTGTGAAGGTCTCATCTTTGTGGACACTATGAGTGCTTTGTGAATAAAACACTTTTGTGACACATGTCCAGTGCCTGTAGTCAGTTCCTATCTGGTCTAGCTGGCAAAGAAGGTCTTTGAAAATTTTGAACTTGTTTAGGTCAACATACTTGCATATTTACATATATGCATGTAATGATATTTATATATGTATGCATATATACATGTATATATATATATGTATAATATATATCACATATGCTGCTGCTATCCTAAATTGTAAGAGTGGAGAATGGATAGAGAATCAGCTTTGGATCTGGGAAGACCTGGGTTCTTGCCCCACATCTAAAACATAATAACTTTGAGAGTAGGAAATCACTTGTCCTCTGTCAGTGTTCTAGCAACTATTTTAGACTAGAAGTTGAAGAAAAGGTGCCAATGAATATGGATAGATGGAGTTTCTTCATCTGGGAGTTCTCTCTACCAGTGGAATCACAGGTTCAGAACTAATCCTTAAATTATCTGTCATGGAAAATCATTGATTCATGATCCACATATTCTGGAAGGTTTTATTTTAAAAGGCATATCTGTTCACCCATTTATACTGACCAAATCATATGGTTGACTGTCCAAGGCTGTTCTGTATATTGAACTGGAAGGTGAGGAAGAGAGTGAACAGAAGAGAAACTAAAGAATTCAATGAATTCATAAGTTTGTCATTATAAGTAATTTGCTCTTAAAGGATGATGTTTTGGAGAAAAATACACTGCTATTCCGGAAAGGTGGTAAGCATATTATTTTGACCATAAAACGTACAATATAGTTTGTTTCTAAAACAAAACAAAACACTAGATGGAAGTTGTTTCTGGTTGTCTTGAATGAATTCTGATATTGAAAGGACTTTAAAAGAACCTAGTTCACACATATCAGACTGCTTAGTATAACCCACAAAAAGCACCTACTTTTCTCTAAAAAGTGCCAAGAACATTTGGTTAAGAAGAATCCGTATTGATTTTGTAACAGCAATCAGTGCTGCTGAATTGCAAATGAGACAGTGCCTTAAGACTTTACTCCAATGTCTTCCTCTAAACTTAGCTGATTACTTTTTTTTTTTTTTTTTTTTTTTTTTTTATTTAGCTTTTAACATTCATTTTCACAAAATTTTGGGTTTCAAATTTTTCCCCTTTTCTCCCCTCCCCCCCCAAATGCCAAGCATTCTAATTGCCCCTATGACCAATCTGCTCTCTCTTCTATCATCCCTCTCTGCCCTTGTCTCTGTCTTCTCTTTTGTCCTGTAGGGCCAGATAGCTTTCTATACCCCTTTACCTGTATTTCTTATTTCCTAGTGGTAAGAACATTACAGCTGGTCCTAACACTTTGAGTTCCAACTTCTTTAGCTCCCTCCCTCTCCACCCCTTCCCTTTGGAAGGCAAGCAATTCAATATAGGCCAAATCTGTGTAGTTTTGCAAATGACTTCCATAATAGTTGTGTTGTATAGGACTAACTATATTTCCCTCCATCCTATCCTGTCCCCCATTACTTCTATTCTCTTTTGATCCTATCCCTCCCCATGAGTGTTGACCTCAAATTGCACTCTCCTCCCCATGGCCTCCCTTCTATCATTCCCCCCCCACTCTGCTTATCCCCTTATCCTCCACTTTCCTGTATTGTAAGATAGGTTTTCATACCAAAATGAGTAGGCATTTTATTCTTTCCTTTAGTGGAATGTGATGAGAGTAGACTTCATGTTTTTCTCTCACCTCCCCTCTTTATCCCTCCACTAATGAGTCTTTTGCTTGCCTCTTTTATGAGAGATAATTTGCCCCATTCAATTCTCCCTTTCTCCTCCCAATATCTTTCTCTCTCACTGCTTGATTTCATTTTTTTTTAAGATATGATCCCATCCTCTTCAATTCACTCTGTGCACTCTGTCTCTATGTGTGTGTGCGTGTGTGCATGTGTGTGTGTGTAATCCCACCCAGTACCTAGATACTGAAATGTTTCAAGAGTTACAAATATTGTCTTTCCATGTAGGAATGTAAACAGTTCAACTTTAGTAAGTCCCTTATGACTTCTCTTTGCTGTTCACCTTTTCATGGTTCTCTTCATTCTTGTGTTAGAAAGTCAAATTTTCTTTTCAGCTCTGGTCTTTTCATCAAGAATGCTTGAAAATCCTCTATTTCATTGAAAGACCAATTTTTCCCCTGAAGTATTATACTCAGTTTTGCTGGGTAGGTGATTCTTGGTTTTAGTCCTAGTTCCTTTGACTTCTGGAATATCCTATTCCATGCCCTTCGATCCCTTAATGTAGAAGCTGCTAGATCTTGTGTTATCCTGATTGTATTTCCACAATACTTGAATTGTTTCTTTCTAGCTGCTTGCAATATTTTCTCTTTCACCTGGGAGTTCTGGAATTTGGCCACAATGTTCCTAGGAGTTTCTCTTTTTGGATCTCTTTCAGGTGGTGTTCTGTGGATTCCTTGAATATTTATTTTGCCCTCTGGTTCTAGAATCTCAGGGCAGTTTTCATTGATAATTTCATGAAAGATGATGTCTAGGCTCTTTTTCTGATCATGGCTTTCAGGTAGGCCCACAATTTTTAAATTGTCTCTCCTGGCTCTATTTTCCAGGTCAGTTGTTTTTCCAATGAGATATTTCACATTATCTTCCATTTTTTCATTCTTTTGGTTTTGTTTTGTGATTTCTTGGTTTCTCATAAAGTCATTAGCCTCCATCTGTTCCATTCTAATTTTGAAAGAACTATTTTCTTCAGTGAGCTTTTGAATCTCCTTTTCCATTTGGCTAATTCTGCTTTTGAAAGCATTCTTCTCCTCATTGGCTTTTTGAACCTCTTTTGCCAATTGAGTTAGGCTAGTTTTCAAGGTGTTATTTTCTTCAACATTTTTTTGGGTCTCCTTTAGCAGGGAGCTGATTTGCTGTTCATGCTTTGACTTCAAGTCTCTCATTTCTCTTCCCAGCTTTTCCTCCACCTCTCTAACTTGATTTTCAAAATTCTTTTTGAGCTCTTCCATGGCCTGAGCCCATTGAGTGGGCTGGGACACAGAAGCCTTGATTTCTGTGTCTTTGCCTGATGGTAAGCATTGCTCTTCCTCATCAGAAAGGAAGGGAGGAAATGCCTGTTCACCAAGAAAGTAACCTTCTATAGTCTTATTTCTTTTCCCTTTTCTGGGCATTTTCCCAGCCAGTGACTTGACCTCTGAATATTTTCCTCACACCCACCTCACCTCCTGATCCTCCCAGCCAGTGTTTGGGGTCTGAGATTCAAATGCTGCTTCCAGCCTCAGGGCTTTGGGCGGGGACAGGGCTGCTATTCAGTGTGAGATTAAATTCAGATGCTCAGGTGAGGGCAGGGCTGCCTCTCAGGCTCAGTTCCCTCAGGGAGTTTATGCACAGACCTTCAACAATGGATCCAGGCTCCTGCCTGCTTGGAGAGCCCTGGTCTGCCGCTGCCCCTCAGCTTCTGTCTCCCGAGGGGGCCCGAGCCATGGGGGCACCCCACTCCCCCCTCGACCCACCAAAGGGACTCTCTCACAGACCCCCGTCACCTGTGGGTGGAGGTACTTGTGCGGCCGCTGGAGATCCCGTCCCTGAAGCCCGCTCGGATCTGTTCCTCTCGGTGCCGCAGCCACGGCAGGGCTGTACTCAGCTCCCAGTCCCGGCGCCCAGTCCGCAGCACGAAGGACCTTTTACGAGAGGTTTGCAGGTCTCTCCGGAACAGAAATCTCCCTCGCTCCAATGTTCTGTGGCCTCTGGGTGCAGAATTCGCCGTGAGTTACTTCTTTGTAGTTGTTCTATGGGTTGTGGGTTCGGAGCTATGTGTATGTGCGTCTTTCTACTACGCCATCTTGGCTCCGCCCCCAGCTGATTACTTTTAAGACAAATGAAAATGTGCTTCTCAAATTGCTTTTTCTTGGAGCACTCCACTTGTAACCTTTGCTAAGAGCAGTGGAAAGGGAACACTAGTAACTGAGGTCATGGGGCCTGTTTCATGCAAAGTATAGAATGCAGACTGACCAGCATGGCATCAGGCATTATTTCTTTTTAGAGTGATTTGACTATGACAATGACAAGAGAGTAATCTCCTCTGCAGTCATTTGACATCAATGTTTTCGTTCATGCTTTGTCAACCACCAATCCTGGATGACTCTCACCCTCTGTCTGCTTTGCTCCTACCCAAGTGCTGCCAAACAGAGCTGTCACATGTTACCTAACCTCAACTGGGCCCTCACTGCAGCAAAGTAATTATACTACTTAGTTGATTCTCTATTCCACTCTCCATAGTGGCTATTCTAATCCTTTTTTTTCTTCTTAAACCTCCCATAGCCAGCTCCACACACCCTCTCAGCAGAAAACCTTACTTTATACTTTAGAGAGAGAATCCAAATCAGCTGCTAAGAGGATCCTCTTCTCCCCTTTCATTTTATATACCCAACAATTTCCTTTATATGAAGAGAACTGGCCCTTCTCCTTGACAAAGCCATCCATTCTACATATGCACACTGCAATGATTTTAGGACTGACTTCATCCAACACAATTTAGCAGCATCAAAATATTGTGTCACTTGAAGGACAGTTTGCCTCCATGCTGGTCATTCAGTCAATAAGAATTTATTAAACATCTACACTGAGAAGCTAGTCTTGTGGGATTATGAGTGTAATTTTAGAATTTAGATATCAAACCAAACTATTCCTTTTATAGATGAGAAAATTCAAGCCTAGAGAGTTTAAGTGATTTAACTGAGGTAGCACAATAAGTTAATCAGAGAATGGAATAGGATCTAGATCTTGTTTTTGTTCCACCACGTATATGCCTCCCTACCTCCCTAGGAGTGCCCTGTCTGTTATTACTGCTGAATTATCAGTGACACTGACTTTGCAGCCATGCAAGAAACTCTACCTTTAGACATCTCTACAAACATCTCTCCCTCACCAACCACACTTCTTCCATGAGCTACCAAGTTGCCTTAGTTGTTAGGTTATTTCCATTCAAATTAGAATCATTGGATTATAGATTTAGAACTGGAAGGGACCCTTGAAGTCCTCAAGTCCATTTTTATAGATGGTTATTTTATAGATGAGGAAACTGAATCCTGACAAGGTCAAGTGTGTTGTCCAAGGTCACCCATAAATGGCATATCCTGGATTTGATTCCATATCTTCTGCCTTCAAAACAATTGCTCTTTCCCTTGTACCATAAAGTCTCCCATTGTGTGTTTGGATAGGGGAAGGAGGTGGTAGGAGCGAAATCTATCAACTATCTCCCATTGCCGCCTTTGGTGAAGTTACATTCCCATCAGATTATTAAAACTATATACATGCCTTTGAGTTTGCTCCAAAAGCTCACAGTTTCCCATTTTATCAAAAGAGATAATTCCTGAGATTGATAGAGAACAGTAAAATTGTATCATAATCTCTTCCTCTCTGCACAAGATACTTCCCCTTGCTGGACCTCATTTCCCTATCAGTAAAATGAGGTGGTTGATGTTTTTTCATTTCTAATTCCTACTATCTTATGAACTTAAGAACTGGAAGGATGTAGTACCAATGCAATACCCACAACAGCCACTACGGATATGCAGGCGTATTTCCAGAGTAAATTTGTAAAATGTAAACTCTCTTCTTCAAAGACAAAACCAAAATATTTATTCAGATATCAGAAAACCAATTCCACCATGGTAACAAGGAAGTTTATGCACATTACCAATAGAGGGAGGACTGCCATCCCCAAGCCTTCCCTCTGTCAGGGCTCCTCACAAACAAGCTCCCTTAGGCAAAATATGCCTCTCTTACCCAGGCTAGCTGCTCTGCTTTGCTCTGCCTACCGCCTCTCTCTCAGCTCCACCTCATTCTCTCCCTGCTGTACCAGTTCAGCAATCTTCTCCCACCATGGGCACCATGTGTCTCAGGCTGTGGGCTGGGCCAAAACTCAAAGCAGGGCCTATTAAGGGGCAGGAAAGATCTTCAAATTCCCTTAACATTACAAAGGATCATAAATTTAGGGCTCAAAGGGATCTTGAGGTCATCTATTTCAATCCCCTCATTACATACATAAGAAATTATGTATTAGTCCTAATTAGACTCTTATATAAGAGGCCTGAAAAGGTTAAATCACTTGCCCAAGCCACATAGATAGGAAGCAAAATAGACAGGATTTTAATCCAGGTCCTCTGACTTCAGAGTCAGTACTTCATGCTGTAGTACAGAACTTCTTCGCTGGGACCAGCATGATATCAACAATCTCCTTTGGTTATTCAACAGAGAGGTGGAATAGTATACTCAAAGAACACTGGATGTAGGGTCAAAGAACCCAGATTTGAACATTGATTCTGTTACTTAATGCCTGTGTGGTCTTGGCTGGAGCACTTACTTGAGCACTTTGGGCCTCAGTTTCTGTAAAATGAGCAGTTCAGGCTATATGACATCTAAAGTCACTTCCAGCTCCAAGCCTCCTGGCTTCTCTGACTTTCATCAAGTCTCATCTAAAACCCCGCAACATGCAGGAAGCTTTTCCCAGTCCTTATTAATTCTAGTACTTTCCCTCTGTTGGATATTTCCTATTTATCCTATCCATAGCTTGAGTGTATATAGTTGTTTGTACATTGTCCCCCTTGCTCCCATTACATTGTGAGCTCCTTGATGATGGGGACTTTCTTTGTGTTCCCAATGACTAGCATAGTTTCTGGCAATTAATAGGCACTTAATAAATGGTTACTGACCTACTGACTAACCTAAATTTTTTTATACTGAAGCACATTTATTTATTTTTTTTACTCTTCTAAGTACTAAGGCAAAATTGTCCTTACCATGGGTAAAAACATGCAGATAAGGTCTTGGGATGGGTAGAGGAGAGATGTTTCCCCCAACTTTTATGACCTGGGCCTTTAGTGCACTCTCTGATATCCACTTATTTTGTGCTGTTGGTCAAATCATTTTGTTGTGGATTGCAGTCTCCTTGTTTGTTCAATAAGGATTCCTTACATCTCTAAATTTAGTTTACTTCTAAATCATTGGGGGAAAAGTCAGTCCAACTGGTCTTTTGGTATTGTATAGACAAAACAATCATTTTATTTAACTAAATTGGTCTTCCAGTTGATTTGGCATTATGTTGACATAATCACAATGACTTTGATCTCTCCTTCCATTTCAAATTCTTACAACTGATATGGAAAAGCTTTTTTTCTAATAGTCCAGTTGCCTATGTTTGGCCTCTAAAGGGAATTTCCAAGGAGCTTTTAATTTCTAATCCATTAAGAAATAAATCTTTAGCACACTTGCACCAGACACAGCGGTATGCTTTCTGTTCCTACTAGCTGTCAACCTCCAACTCCATGAATTCCCCAAGTAATTTAGAAGTTGCTTGGACTGAAATTCAGGGTAATGTCTGCTCAACCTATATAGTGACATTTGTGCCTAGGTAATTCAATTCACTTTATTTTTTTAAAAAAGGAAATTACTTACATAAGAAAAAAGAAAAAAAGGACATTTTATTCAATTATGGATGTATGTTCAGAACAAACTTGTTACTCTCTTTCTAATTGGTCTCCCCTCTCAGTGCACTTCTGGAAAAAGCTTCCTGTTAAACGGTAGCTTGTTCCCTGCCTATAATTACTTTTGGATGTGACCTAAAAGTCCATTTTTTTAAACTTTCTTCTGCTGTGATGTATGTTAAGAAAAACTCCTGTTAAGATCTAAGCCTCCCTCTCCAATACTAGGTTTCTTTTCTTCAGAGATTAAAACACCGCAGTCACCATTAGTTTTGCCCAAAACAATGTTATGGGAGCCAGTAATAGCTCATTGGGGATTTGGGGTTGAAAGAATTTTTTATTAATCCTGCAAATACTTTAGGAGATACAAACCCACTTTCCTCCCTCTCACCCCCAAGCATATAACCCCAGTGGTTACTACTCATTAATTCTAGAATGTGCTGTCCCCTGACTTGTCTGCTATGATTCTGCTTTCTGTCTTTTTTTTAAATAAAGATTTGAACTTTTTAGTCTAAATAAAAAAGCTTGATGTCTGCCACTGGGAGACGGCACTCCCATTTTTCCCCCCAGAAAAATGGAACAGGTTTCTTTTAACTAGTGCAAGGCTCTAGTCTCTAAAAGGTTTTTATTATTGAGTGCCTGGGGTCCTTGGTTTCAGACATTTATCTTCTGGCTAAGCAGTAACAAAGGAAGGAAGCAGCTTCCTGCACCCCGAGTTTCTTAGTAATAGCCTGGTGGTCACAGTGCAGCAGGTGTAACGTCTTCTTCATCATGTCACTCCCTACACAGGTAATAATTTATGAGCTTCGACTGTCAAAATAGTTTGTGCAACAGACCCTAAAAACAGGTGATGGGTCATATCAATCAGACTTTATGGTCATAGCTTTCTTCTACCATAGGAAGTTGGCTGCATATATTGAATTAAAAAGCAGGAGAGGGGCAAAATGAATGGGTAATAAAGTCCAATAAGAATACATCATTGGATTGTACCAGAGAACCCAATCTATCCATACCAGAATGTTGCTTGGAGCTTATAGTTCCCATTCTGATGGATAGACACAGTGCTAGAATTCTTCAGTATATTATGATACAACTGGGTTTCCAAGCACTAATAATAATGATAAAAATAATAATAGAAATTTACAAAGTACTGTACATAGATTATTTCATTTGGGCTTCATAATGACCCAGAAAAAAAGGCAAAATGATCACTGACATTATTATATTCTTTTTGCAGTGGAGAGAGGAAGTTGAGAGCTCAGAGAGCTTGTGATTTTTCCTTAGTCACACAGCTAGTTCATATCAGAAGCAATATTTGAACCCTGGATTTCCCAATTACAAATCCAGAATGCTATCCATTATGCCTGTTCTGCTACCTCTTACTACAATGTGTGCTCTATCATATCATAATAACTATTAAGGTACTAAAATGACATTTTTGATTGACCTCTAAAAAGAAATTTGTAGATGGCTTATGTTAAATGGTAGACTAATTTAAACATCTCATGTGATTATAATGGTTAACTGTACTTCCATGTGACCAAAACACCTGTTTGTAGGCAGCCTTCTAAGAGATAGTGCAGTGGAAAGAGTATCCAGCTTGAAATCAGAAGACCTGCGTTTGAGTATTGCCACCACTACTTACTGCATGATCTTGGGGCAAGACACTATACCTTAGTTTTCCCTTCTATAAAATGGGCATAAATGAGACTTGCACTGTCTACCATTCAGGGCTATTGTGATGATTAAATGTAAAGTTTTTGCTAGTGTAAATGAGGTATCCTTACAAATGTTGACTTTAACTTCTGCCAGAATGTATGTTTGTGTTTTCCCCCAGTAATTTAGTTTCCCATCTTTCCTATTTAGATTTAATGGGTTGTGGTTCTATAGTATTTTTATGGTTTATAAAGTACTTCACATAAATGAATATATTAATGTAACTATCTAACCAGAATCTTTGTGAAACGGATAGTTCCAGGATTACTTTTTCCATTTTAGAGATGATGGCTATAGGATCAAAGAACCATAGATCTGGAACTAGAAAAGAACTTTAGAGGAAACTGAATCTTAGAGAGGCAAAGTATCTTGTTCAGGGTTGCACAGATAGTAAGTGATTGAGTCAGGATTTGAAATAAGCTTTCTCCTGATTCCAGGTTTAGCTGTCTTACTACTATGTCATACTGATGCTGGTTATCTTTGCAATCTCTACTCTGAGTAGAATGAGTAGGTTCCTGCACTTTGTGTTTTCTAATCACTTATTTGGAGTATTTGGACAAATTAATGTCCCTTGATTTCAGCTTTCTGCTGAAGACAGCTGGAGCACTGGTTTTATTCAATGTGTATTTCCATACTTCAGTGGAATCACAGTCTCCCTTGGGTGGATATTCCTTCCACTGCTACAGATCACAACCCATCCATGTATTCTCATTCTGAGTGATATTTATTCATGTCTTTCTAAAGTCCACCATACTAGAGGTCTTTTGATGGTTCTTCTGCTATTTTGTAAGTAATAGGACCATAGATTTGGAACTGGAAGGGACTTTAGAGACCATGTAGTCCAGTCCCTTCATTGTCCAGGTGAGGCTCAGAAAGGTAAAGAAATTTACCCAAGGTTACACAGGTAGTAAGTGATAGAGATGGGAATTGAACCCAAGTTTTCTGACTATAAATCCCTTGCTCTTCTCACTCTATTACACTAATACCATACTAAGGCTATCTGTGATTATTCAATATTAAATTTAAAAAATTGATAAGCACTTACAAAACACTGTGTAGAAAGAGCCCCAAAGGGAACAACACAGGCCCTACCCTCAAGAAGCTTTTAATTGAAATTTTAGTTTTAACCAAAATCTCTGATCTCAAAATTGCGAAAGATTATGGTTGGAAGATCCAAGGAGAATACAGAGCTGCTATTATAGTGAAATGATTCAGTATATACAGAGTGACCAAGAAGATTTCTACTGAAAAATGAATTCAGTATTAGGTACAGTGGTGCATGAATCTCTCTGGCTGGAGGATGCTGGGGCTAGTGGCTTGCTTGAGTTTGGGAGTTTTCAGCTGCAGAAGGGCTAAGACTAATTGGGTGTCTGTACTGTCAGTTATCAATATGGTGAGCCTCTAAGAATGGGGGGCCATAAGGCTACTTAACAGAGGGGCTGCACAGCCTGAGTTGTAAATGGAACAGTGGAGGCATCTACCCTGAGTAGCTACTGTACTTTGAGGTTAAGTGAGATAAGCAGACCCAGTTTCTTTAAAAAATGGAAAAGAAAAATGAATCCAATTTAAATTTTTAGCTTGTGATTTGAGTGTTTTGATAACATTGTGGGGCCTAGAGTAGAAAAAAATGTAAAGAATAATTTTATGATGCTAGACCACAGTGAACATATAGAGTATTATTAACAAATAATAATTACAGAAATGACTAACATGTCCATACCTTTTGACCCAGAGATCCTATTCCTATGCACTCAGGTGAAAGATAGAAAGACAAACACCCTCTAGCAAAGGATTGAAAACAAAGTTCAAGTCCATTAAATGAGGAATGGCTAAAAATCACAAAACTAAATGTAATAGGATATTACTGAATCATAAGAAAAGATGAATATGAAGAATTCAAGGGAGCAGGGCAAAACATATGAACCTAGGTGAAGTAAAGTAATTGGAACCAAGGGAAAAAATATACCCATTGACTACAGCGATGTAACGGGAAAAAAGAGAAAAACAAAGCAAAACTTGATACTTCATAATTATATTAACCAAGATTGCCTCCAAAGAAAAGACCAGGAAATTCACTGCTTTCCTTCACTGCAGAAGTATGGGTGTGTACCATCAGACTCAGCTGATGGGTTGGCTAGTTTTGATGAACTGCTTTTTTTTTCTTAATTATTTTTGTTGCAAGAGTTAACTCACTGATTAGGAGAGAAAGGAAGGTTATATTGTGAAATGAAAGTGTTCTGAAAGCAAACGGTATCAACAACCCCCCTGCAACAACTCATAACTAGCTTGGGCTAGTTAAATCATAACGTATTGAGGAATTCTTTAACTTATTGGTGGGGAAGTGTAACACGGAAAATGCGCTGGTCTGAAAGTTAAGAACTCTAGGTTCTAATTCCACCTTTGGCCCTACCTCCCTGTGTGATATTTTGGGCAAGTAACTTCCACTCTTTGGACTTTTGTTTCCTCATTTGTTAAATGGTAACACCGAATTAAGTGATCTCTGTTGCCTTCCAGCTCTGATTGGGAGAACTCTGCTCATGATTTCTTTGTCCAAGCTTATAATTATCTATCAATGTAGTTTACAGGTATATGGGTCTTTCAGTCTCTGACCTGTGCACTGCTGTCTTTTCCTTACTGAATAATGCTATATAGCAAGTTGTAATAATAATGAATGTAACCAGGGATATGCTGCTAAAATTTTTAACAGCAGGCTCTCTGGAAAAATAAAATGCATGCATGCATTATTAACACTTTACCCATCACTTTCTTTAAAATATATATGTATACACACACACATTGAGAAGGCAAACAATTTGATATAGGTTATACATACATGGTTACTCAAAACATTTTCCCGTATTAGTCATATTGTGAAAGAAAACACAGACAAAAATAAAAGAAAAATAAAGTTAAAAAAAATATGCTTCAATCTGCATTCCAACTCTATCAGTTCTTTCTCTGGAGATGGGTAACATTTTTCATTAGTCCTTCAGAATTGTCTTGGCTCATTGTATTGCTAAGAATAGCTAAGTCATTTACAGCTGATTATCATACCATATTGTTGTTAATCTGTACAATGTTCTCCTGGTTCTGCTCATTTCACTTTGCCTCCGTTCATGCAAGTCTTTCCAGGTTTTTCTGAAATCATCCTGCTTGTTATTTCTTATAGTATAATAGTATTCCACCTTAATCATATACCATAACTTGTTCAGCCATTTCCCACTTGATGAGCATCCCTTCAATTTCCAGTTCTTTGCCATCATAAAACGAACCACTACAAATATTTTTGTATATATAAGTCCTTTCTTCTTTTTTTATCTCTTTGGGATATAGACCTAGTAGTGGTATTGCTGGGTCAAAGGCTATGCATGGTTTTATAACCCTTTGATCATAATTCCAAGTTGTCCTGTAGAATGACTGAATCAGTGCACGACTCCACCAACAATGCATTAGTGTCTCAATTTTCCCATATTCCCTCCAACATTTGTCATTTTCTTTTTTTATCATATTAGTTAGTCTGACAGGTGTGTGGGGTGGTACCTCAGAGCTGCTTTAATTTTCATTTCTCTAATCAATAGTGATTTAGAGCCTTTGTCATATGATATATAATTGAAAATTGCCTGTTAATATCCTTTCACCATTTATCAATTGGGTAATAACTTGTATTCTTCTACATTTGACTCACTTCTGTATATATTTGAGAAATTAGACCTTTATCAGAGAAATTTGCTATAAATTTTTTCATTATGATTGCTAATTGTATATTTCTCTCCATCCCATTTCTCCCCCCATTTCTCCTCTCTCTCTCTCTCTCTCTCTCTCTCTCTCTCTCTCTCTCTCTCTCTCTCTCTCTCTCTCCTTTCACCCTGTCCATCCACAAAAGTATTTCACTTTTGACTACCTCCTCCTACCTCTCTCCATCCTCCCTTCTATCAGTGCCCCACCTCAGTCATTCCCTTCCCCTCCTACTTTCCTGTAGGGTAAGATACATTTCTATACTCAGTTGAGTGTGTGTGGTTTTAATACAGTTTTGATGAGAATAAGGTTCAAATGCCCCCCCCCCAACCTCTCCCATCTTCTTCTTTAATGTATAAACTCTTTTGTATCTCTTTTATATGATATAATTTAACCCATTCAACCTCTTCCTTTTGCCCTTCTTTTGCCCATCACTTTCTTAAATCTAGATAATCAACAAAATAATAAATCAAGGCATAATTTGTAGCATTTGCCAATCATATAAATGCTCACACTGAAGATTTAACAATCAACTCTCACAAAGAGGTTCAATCTGGCTCCAGCATACCCCTGAATATAACTGAGACTTATATGATGCTTTACTGTTTGCACAGTTCCTTATATAGGTGATGTTATTTGATTTTCACAACAACCTTGTGAAGTAGGTACCTACAAGTCATCTCCATTTTACTGCTGAGAAAATGGAGGCTCAGAGAAGTCTTGCCAATAACTCTGTAGCAGAGGCAGAATTCGAGCAAAGATCTTCCTGATGCTACATCCAGTACTCTGTCCACTATGTCACCTGGTTAAGGCCCTAGTGTACCCCTACCACTAATTTTAGGGCTGGTAATTAGGGAGGAGGATTCTACTACTCTTTGTTTTCAGATGTACATTTGCTCCTTTGTCAGTAAGACAGTCTATTTTGTGGTGGAGACTCAAGATTGTCTAATAATCACACGTTTATAAAATCTTGAGTTTTCACAAATGTGTACCACAGGACCACAAATACTTTTTCAATTTACATTCATTCATTTGCTTTTTTTGGAGAGAAATATAGATTGAACCAGCATAAAATCCTATTGCAATGTACTGCCTGCTTCCCTTTTGGGTGCAAGGATATTTTCTCTAGTGCTACTGTTGTTTATATCTGCTGTCAGAGTTTATGATGACATTTGTAGTAGAAACTCCTAATTTGATATTTCTCTAGTGAATTTAATGAGTCTAAAAAGTGTCATCTAGAGGTAGTTTTCTCTTTGTGCTTTGAAAAATGAAATGCAAGTAGTTATCTATTAAATGAGATAATTACATCACTACTTTGCTAAAGGCGCACAGTAGTGATTTTTAGCTTGCTTCATTTAATTAAAGCTTTCCAAAATGTGGAGTATAGAACTGATAATAGACCTGCTGGAACAGTAACTGAGAATGGGGAATAAGAACCAGTTTCTCCAAACAAGAAGTGGAAATAGATTGATGAACCGGCTGGCAACTCAGACATACATTTAAGCCGTGGCTACATTAGAGAAAATGTAATAATAGTAGCAACCAAAAATTTTAATATTACTAATCTTTCTGCAATAATTACTGAGAACTTTTAATGTCTGCAATTAGAATGCTAGAGATAGGGTGGCGTCGACCAGTGCTGAACTGTATGAAATTGGATACTTAGTCTAATTGGTAATTAATCACTTTTCATTACCAGGAAGGGATGTAGTAGTTATTCTGAATGGGCTAAGATTCATCATGCTAATTATGGGAAAAAACAAACCCACATATTTGAAGTTCATGGATGCTAGAAAATAGGCAGCCCATGATGGTATTATGCAGGCTGGCAGAAGATTAGCATGTATAATTGCACTATGAAAAATGAGCATGTGTTTATCTTGACAAGAGGCTGTCAGGGCAAGAAGTTCCCCTTTTCCTATGGGGTTCAATCACATTCCCATTAACTTCTGTTGATAATCTCATCTGTCTTCTTTTATAAAGACTTAGAAATGATTTCAAACATTTATCCTAAAAGGGACAAAAGATGACAATGGTGGTAAAACCTTAGCCATGTCTCTTAGGATTGAGAGGCATTACTTACAGCCAACAATTTTGAGAGCCAATAAATTGCAGAGCAAAGCTAGCTTACTCTATCTTTTCTAAGTCAATTAAATTCAACAGGCATTTTTAAAGTGCTTGCCACATTCCAGGTATTTTGATGGAGTGGGTTGAGGGTTGGCTTCAGAGTTTAGAAGACCTGGGTTTAAGTTTTCTCTCTGGAGAATTCTTTCTGCCTCTCTTGACAGACTTGGTGATCCTAAGCAATTGGCTTGACCCTCAGTTTCCCCAGACAACTCTATGAGGCTATTAATTAGTGAAGAGTTGCTGATTTGTTTTTGTGAACGGTATTTCCTCAGTGGGTGTTTCCTTTCTCTAGGAAATCATAGGTCTGGGCCCACTCTGCCTTTCCCCTCTCCCCACCAAGTGCCAATGCTAGAGATACGAAGACAAATGCCCCCAAGTTGCTTACGTTGGATTACATTCAAATTGCCCCACCCCACTAGACCTATTTCTAAAATTGACCAGTTTCCTGAAGTATCCTCCAGATTTCCCAGGGTTGAGGCATCCTAAAACTTAGAGGTGGGGACTTAGGCTCAATTTAGCTTTTTGGGTTAAATAACAAAAACAACTTCATAAATATATGATGGGGGAGGCGAAGTGTAGCTTAAAATACAGTTCATATGAAAAAAGACCTAGGGGTTTTAGTTGACTGCAAACTCAGTATGAATCAATAGTGTAACGTGGCTGCCAAAGAAGCTAATGAAATCTTAGATTGTATTAAAGATAATCTCAGCTTCTTTCAAAGGTCAGCTCAAGTACTACTTTCTATACGAGGCCTTTTTTAATGCCTTACCCTCAAATTCCCTTGCATGTATCTTGTATATACTTATACATGCAAATGTTATCTCCTCTGATAGAAATTTGAGTTCCTCGAGGGCAAGCCTGGAACATAAGTTCTTAATAAACGGTTGCTGATACACATATATCCATAGACACACATGGATATATATATATATGTGTGTGTGTGTGTGTGTGTGTGTGTGTGTGTGTGTGTGTGTATGCATACCTGTTGCTATGTCCCTATAGGAAATTTCCAATGAGGCAATTTTCTCTACTAATGTAAGTTAATGACTTCTAGTCTTAGAGTCACCTGGGATACCAATAGGTTAAGTGACTTGCCCAGGATCACATCTTATATGTCATATTCAGGAGTTGGAGCCACAGATTTCTGACTCCATGAGTTTCCTTCTAATTCTATGATACCTTTCATTATATATGTGCAATGTATATCCTCATATACATATATATGGTATGTATGTGTATGTAACATGTAACCCATAATATATGTGTTAGAAGTGAATTAATATACACAAAATAAAGTCTATATTTCAATGAAACAAATATTTTTTACTCCACTTTATCACTCAACTTGACCTATAGAATTGAGCATCTCTAATAAAACATCACTTAATATACTCCCTGCAGTCTTCTGAATCCCTGAATTGGTTTTCTGCCCAATAGGACCCTTTTAACCATAGACTCTTTTTCTCCTTTTTTTGTCACTGAGCTGACTGATGGTATGACAACATGTGATTGGGTGATTGATGTCAGATGTTAGTAGCAACATTCATTTTAGTCTGAAATGGACAAAGAGGGGCATGACTCACTTTAAAATTTTTTTCTCAGAATCTACCCCTCATCAGTGGTATTCCAAAATTGCATTTGGGAGGAAATTTAAAGTGACTTTTAAGTTCCTTCTCCTGTGATTGCTTCTCAGGTCATAAGGAGTTGCTAAAAGCTGAAGGAGCAAGTTAGTGGAGAGAGCTACAAATGTGATTTCATAGCTGTCAGACTCCCTTGGAAAAATCCAGGACTCTGGTGACCAGGCTTTTGTTATGCCCTAGTCCTGTCTGAATGCATGGCTTTATTAGAAGCTTATGCAGAAGCCATATAATTCCATCATGAGCTTGCTTTTAATCAATTAACAGTAGATATTTGATGTAAGAAATAAAATTATGAGCCAGCAATTGTTTATTAAGTGTGAACTATATACCTGGCACTGTGCAAGGCACTGGGAAAAAAAGATAGTTTTTTTTAAAAGAATCAATATTTCTTATTTTGAAACATTTATTAGGCAAACAGAAAATTTATGGTGCTCTACTACATGCCATATCATAGCCTTCAATGTTTTTTAATATGTCATACCATGCCTGTTTTAAATCTTTTTATGTATTGCCATAAATTTGTAACATGAAATCTTGAACAAAATAATGCTTATGGATGGATTCAGCATATGCAGTGGATATGTGTGTAGACCTATGGTGACATGGCATAATGGAAAGATAACTTGATTTGGAATAAAAAAAATGGGATCAAGTTCTATCTTTGTCATTTCCTAGCCATGTGACATTGCTAAGTTAATAACCTCTCTGAGCATCAATTTCTGCATCTTTAGGATGTTGATAGTGATAATTGTGATTACATACTTCACAGGTTTGTTGTGATAATCAAATGAATTCACTAAAAGAATTTCATAAAGTACTAGAAGGGAAGAAAAGGAAGAGAAAACAAGCATTTATGAAGAATTTACTATATACTAGGAGCTATGTTAAGCACTTTTGAAAATGACTTCATTCAATCCTTGTTAAAATTAATGTGAGGTAGGTGCTATTATGAGGCAGATAGAGGTTAAAATGAATTACTCAAGGTCATAAGAAGCATCTGAGGCCAGGTTTTAACTCACCTTCCTAATTCTGGACCAGCACTTATCCACTGAACCACCTAGCTTGCTATCTTAACTAGTTAATCTCCAATCTGGTTGCTGCTATGATGTGGTATCCTGATAGTTTGCATGGGCATCCAGAGAGGAGAGTAGAATAGCTCCTCTCTCTGACCCTTTTTTTTGTGTCTGGAAATGGTGGTACCTTCAGCACTGGCCAGCAACCTTCACTTTTCAGTGACTCAGTATTTATTAACAACTAACTCTGAACGCTAGTTTTCTTGTCTCTAAAATGAGGGTAACACTGATTCACATTTCTGTCAAATGCTTTAAGTTTTTAAAACATTTTTCTCATAACAACTCTGTGTGGTGAGTTGTATATATATTAGCATCCATCTCTTGCAGATCAGGAGAAGCTCAAAGAAGGTAAGGTAACTTGTCTAGGGCCACATTGTAAGCATTCTGTGACCCTAATTGCTGACATTTACAAAGCATATCAAGGTTTATAAAGTACCTTGTGTACATTATCTTACTTGATAAAACCAATAACCTTGAGAGGTAGACCCTACAGTTTTTATCATCTCCATTTACTGAGGAGGAAAGTGACTGATGAGAAAAGATTAAGCTAGTCATTTTTGGAAGTGGGATAGGAAACCAGTTATGATTCCAAATCCATCATGTTGCCTTTCTCCCTATCCCACAGTGGTGTGGGGGAGATAAAATGAAATAATTAGCTCATCCTCATAATCCTCTTAGCCTTAACCTTTCCAGCATCAAGAAGATAACTTTGGGAAAATAAAGAGTACATCTTTCTCAGAATCATAGGACCATATCGCAGTAGCATAGTTTTAGAGCTGGAAGAAAACTCAGGTGTCATTGATTTCATCCCCCTCTTTTTCACTTTTGAGGATGCTGAGGTCCAGCATAGTAGATAGGGTACTGGATGTGGAATCAGGAAGACATGAATTCAAAATCTTCCTCAGAAGACATTTCCTAGCTGTGTGACTTTGAGCGAATCACTTAACTTCTCTCTACCTGCAGACTCATTTGTACAATGAAGTCACTCTAGCTACTGGGGTAAGGACTTACTATTTGACAATAACTTCAGGGAAAACTGGAAAGCATTCTGGTAGAAATGAGGTTTAAATCAAAACCTCACCTCATAGTGCCTTTCTTCTATTAATCATCTCCAGTTTGTCCTGTAATAGCTAGTTTGTACAAAGTTGTTTACATGTTTTTTCCCTATTAGCCCATGAACTCCTTGTAAGCAGGGACTGTCTTCTGCCTCTTTTTGTACCCACAGCACTTACCACAATGTCCATCAAGTAGTAGGCACTTCATGTTTATTGAATGACTGATGGATCACATACCACTTAGACAAGCTCCAAGTAGATACATATCATAAATAAATTGGAGGAACAAGGAAGAAATTTCTTATTTTGATCTATGGATAGGAGAAGAATTCTTGACCAAATAATGAATAGAGAGGTCTGGAAAAAATAGAATGATCAATTTTGACTACATAAAATTTAAATGTTTCTGTGCAAACAAAAACAAAATTGCAGCTTAAATTAGAAGGGAGTCAACTAAATAAAAAACATCTTTGCAGCAAGTTTCCCTTATAAAGGTTTCATTGCCAAGATATATAAGAAATCAATTTGAATTTATCAGAATAAAAACTGTTATCCAATGGGTAAATGGCCAAAAGATGTGAACGAAAGAAGAAATCCAAGCCACATGAAAAGCTCCAAATCATTAATAAATACAGAAATGTAAATCATAGCAAGCCCAAGATTCTGTCTTGTTCAGTCATTTTCAGTCATGTCTAACTCTTTGTGACCTTATCTGGGCACATTTCTTGACAAAGATATTTAAGTGGTTTGCCATTTCCTTCTCTAACTCATTTTACCGATGAGGAAAATGAGGCAGACAGTTGCCTTGTCCAGGGCCACACAGCTAGTGAATGTCTGAGGTCAGATTTGAATTCAGGAAGATGAGTCTTCCTGGCTTCAGGCCCACCCCTCTATCCACTGCACCATATAGCTGCCCCCAAGAATTCATCAGTTTGGCAAAGATGATAAAAACCAGAAAATGTCAGCTGTTGGAAGGAATGCAGAAAGATAGACACACTAATGAATTGTTGATAGAATTGTAAATGGGTCTGGCACTCTGGAAAGAAATTTTCAACCATTTCTCAAAAGTAACTAAACTGTACATACCTTTTGACCCAGCAATATCACTATCAGGTTTAGAACCAAGAGACAATAGAAAGAAAAGGAAACTATATATAAAAATGTAGCAGCTCTGTTGTAGCAAAGAACTAGAAACTGGTGTGTGTGTGGAGGTGCTCATCAGCTGAGGAGTGGCTGAACATTTATAGCATATGAACATAATGAAATACTGTTGTGCTCCTAGAAATGATAAAATGGATGTTTTCAGAGAAACCAGGGAAGACTCATGAACTGATGAAGAATGATCATGAGTAGAACCAGGAGAACACTATATAATAACAGCATTGTAAAAGCAAACAACTTTGAAAGACTTAAGAACTCTGATCAATGCAACGAGGAGCCCTAATTTTAGAGAAATGATGATGAAATAGTTTTCCTTCCTCCTGGCTTGGTGGAGGGCTCAAGCAAGTCTCTGTTTTAACTTTGCCATCTTAGGCTCCCCTGTCCTCACTTAATCTGTAGTGTTTTATGGTGTTGCATACAAAGACTGGTCACTTGTTTTTGGTTTTGATTCACCTCCCTTTTCTTGGAATCTGATATAGGGTTTAGCTATGCTTAGATTTTGGCAGATAAAGCAGAATCAGTCCTTTCACCTTGTTTTGGTAGATTACCAGAGTACATATTATCAAAAATTATTGAACAGTACAGAAGAATCAGCATTGCATCAAAAGGCTTAAAGGTTATATTTCACTGATGGAAATTCTTGCCAAGGAAATTTCATGGTCAAACTTTGCCTAGTGACCCCACAGAACTCAAATATACAGCCTCATTATTCATTAGTAAGGAAGGAATCTTAAAGAGCATCTAGTTCAACTCCTTTAACTTACAAATGAGGAAACTGAGGCTTGGGGTGGTGAATGACTTTCGTAAGGCCATACAGAGCCTAGATTAGAACCCATATCCTCTAATTCCAAATACATTATTCCTTCCATGTGTCATGTTACCATAGGTTAAGGGTCAACTTAGCTGATAGTCAAAGTCACAATTAGTCAATGACTTTAGCTCGTTGCCTAGGTCATCTCAGTTGGAAGCTAAGGAAGAACAAAACCTTTCTTATCTGAATAGATTGCTGCTGGATTGTTGCTAGAGCTTGGTGAATGCCACCTCCCTTCTGGAAGCCTTCCTTGATCTGCCTCCTAAAAGTGTTCTCTTTCTCCTTTGAACTCATAGGGCATTTTGTTTATAATTCTCTTATGAGACTACATTCTGCCTGTAAGTTTTTCACAACAATGTCTTATCTCCTCCACTAGACAGTAAGTTCCTTGAGGGCATGACCATGCATGCCTAATTCCTCTTTTCTCTTTAGCTGTGCCTTGAACAGTAGAAGCATGAAATATATATTTGTTGAATGAATGGCAACCAATATATGTTATTGTTCAGCAGAGAAGACAGAGCTAGTAGATTCTTCACTACAGAAAGACTTTTAATGAATGTAAATGAAACCCAAAGAAGGTTACATTAAAATTTTAAAATTTAAAGTCTTTATTTTTTTTAAAATTGCTTATTTTTGGCATTCTTTTCTTTTCAAATTTTGAGTTTCAGATTCTCAGTCTCTCTCCCATCCCTTCCTTATCCACAAAGAAGGCAAACAATACATTAATTATACATGTGAAATCTTGCAAAACACATTTCCAAATTGGCCATATTACAAAAAAAGGCAATAAAATTTTAATTTATTTTGCACTCAGAATTCACCAATTTTCTCTTTGGAGGCTGATAATTTTTTTTTTCATCATGAGTCCTTTGACATTATTTTGGATCATTGTATTGATCAGAGTAGCCAAGTTGATCATTACAACATGCACAATGATCTCCCAGTTCTTCTAACTTCATTTTGCATCAGTTCATATAGCCTATGTTTTAGCAAAAACTGGAAGATTCATAAAAGTGGTTTAAAAAAGCATATCAGCTTATGGAGGATGACTTTAAAAATGAAACAGTCTCTTAAATTCCCATGGATAGCTTGGCTTACCCACTGTAACTTTATTCTCAACTTACAGTGTTATATGGAGCACATTTTTAGGGGAGCGGGGTCCAGACTTCTGATTGCATAGGTAAAGGGAATTCCCAGGTTAGAAACTGGCTCCATTAGTGCATATCAACAATTCTTCTATAATGGAACATATAGCCTTAGAGTTACGTAACAATAAAATGGCATGGTTCCAAATAGCTTAGCACATGTTCAATGACTCTTCATGAACTTATTTGCTATTTTCTTGGCAAAGATGAAGGAAAATTTTGCCATTTCCTTTTCTAGCTTACTTTAGAGATAAGGAAGTGAGTTAACAGGGTTGTAACTTGACCAGGTTGCACAGCTAGTAAGTGTCTGAAGTCAGATTTGAGCTCAGCAAGATGAGTGACATCAGACCCGTCACTCTACCCACTGTGCCACCTAGCTGCGCTGTGCACATACAAGTAACAGTAACTAATGATCATTATAAACTTTAAATTGGAAAGACAGTAATATTTGTTTATGATGGGTATTTATTCAGAGATAAGACTTTTCCAGACAAACTCAAAAAATATTTAGCTTTTGGTGAAAGTGACCACTAAATGAAGCTCCTTTTCTAGATTCTCTCCAAAAAGGAGATGATAGCAGGTTAGTGTTCGTGCTATAAAATTTGTGAGAGTTCCATGCTGACTCTGAGTCTCCCCATGTCCTCCTAAGTCACTAATATTGTCTTTAAAAATGGTTTCTACCTGTGGTTATGATTCATGGGCTGGTTATGACTGTGATTCATGATCCTGCTAAGCAGCTTGGGGAATTTAAGTGCTGTCTCTATAGTCAGACAGTTATATGAGCCAGCTGTCCCTGGCCTGCCAGTCTTGAAATCCCTTCTATTTTCATCCCACAGTGATAATGGCCTGGCATTGTTATACAATAAAATATGCTAATGATATCTATGGAACTTAACATTTTAAAACTAAAATTGAAAATTTATGTTAAAAGGGTGGTGGGGAAGAACATCAGAAACCAAACCAGAAATCAATGAGGTGACTAGTTCCTCCTCAGTTAAGTAACATAATTTGTTCAATTTGTTTTATGTCTGTAAGTGAAGAACCTTTTACTCACTTTGATTCATGGAAGAAGGTTAGAAAATTGTACAGTAGAAAAGAACTTAACATTTAACCTGCCTGACTGAATTTCGTAACTGATGTCTCAATATGACTTCAGCTGTGCGTAAATTCTCCTGATAAACCAGAATAAAATAGTAGGGTAGCTATTTAAATCCTGAAGAAAACTTGCATGGCAGATGAGAATATTCTATTCTGAATCAAGGTCAAGAGGAATTGAAGTAGAAGCCATAAATTCTGGGTTCTAATCCTGGTTCTGTTCCTTACTGTGAGATTTGGAGCACGAATTATGAATCAATCAATTGACAAGCATTTATTAAATACCTACTGAGTGTGAGGAGGTATGTGATGCTGGAGACACAGACAGAGTCAGTTTAAATAGTTACTATGTATAACATACTATGTGCTAAGAGCTAAAAACACGTTTTTTAAATGACAAATTCCTACCCTTAAGGAGCTTACAATTTAACGGAGAGGATAAGATGTACATAAATAAACACGATACAAGGCAGAATCTGATGGGAACAAAGAGCCATATAAAATGCTTTCAGTAAAGAAATTGAAGAGGCTGTCAGTAGTCATGTAGGAGGAGAGTAGCAAAGCCCTCATGAAGGAATTGGCATTTGACAAGGACATGAAAGAAATAGATTTTTAGCAAGTGGAGATGAGTAGGGAATGTCCTCTGTGCCTGGATTTCCTCATCTGTAACACTGAGTTTAATAGTATCATTTCTAAAGTTGCTTCCAGTTTTAAATCCTATGACCCCCTGAGTAGCATGAAGGAGGTAAAGACATGTTGGAGCAAAGTTGTGGAAGGACTTTCTTGGCTCGGGAGACTGAATTTGGGGAGGTGAAGTGACTTTTCTAAGGGGGAAGCAATAAAGAATTTCATGAGAGGAGTAATACAGTTTATTTCCTAGGAAGAATATTTTAGCAGATGTGTTTGAGGGGCAGAGACTGGAGCCAGGGATGTTAGTTAGGGGCTGTTAACAATATTCTGGATGGAAGAATGGGGGAGGCAGAGCCAAGATGGTGGAGTAGAAAGATGGACCTATAAAAGCTCTCCCCCATAACCCATAAAATACCTGTAAAAAATGACTCTAAACAAATTCTAGAGCATCAGAAGTCACCAAAATGACAGACTGAAAGAGATTTCCAGCCTAAGACAGCTTGGAACTAACAGGAAAGGTCTATTGCACCAGGCTCGGAGCAAAGCCCAGCTCAGCCTTGGCCTCCCATTGTGGCAGGGACAGGATTGGACCAGGCTTCAGAGGGTAGAATCCCTAGCAGCAGCTGTGGATCCCAAATTACTCAACCCCAAAACACCAAAGACAGCTTCAAAGGTCAGTGAGAAAGCTCTTTCACCTGGGTGAGAAGGGAACATGGTCTGGTCCCATTGGCAGCAGTCACTGCAGTGGCAGCTTCCAGTTTTGGAACCCTCCACCTAAAAACTTTGGGAGAAATTGAGTGACTGATATGGTTCTCAGCCCTGAGTGGCATCCCTGGGATGAGTAGGAGTGCTGGTGTGGTGGAGCTGGAGGTAGTTGTGGAGAGGAAATTCTACTTGCAGATCCTGGGCAGAAAAGTTTTTGGTTACTCCCAGACCAGTGTGCAGGCAAAGAGAGGAATGCACTCTTCTGTACAGGTCCCTGGAGTATAACCTCCTCTTGACAACAGACTCAAAATTCAAGTATCTAGCTCGGAAAATATCCAAAAAAGATAAAAAAATAAGACCATAGAAGGTTACTTTCTTGGTGAACAAGTATTTTCTTCTATCCTTTCCGATGAAGAAGAACAATGTATACCATTAGAGGAAGACATAAAAGTCAAGGCTTCTGCATCCAAAACCTCCAAAATAAATATGCAATGGTCTCAGGTCATGGAAGAGCTCAAAGAGGATTTTGAAAATCAAGTAAGAGAAGTGGAGGAAAAATTGGGAAGAGAAATGAGAACAGTGGAAGAAAATCATGAAAAGCTTGCTAATGGAGACCCCAAAATGCTGAAGAAAATAACACCTTAAAAAACAGACTAACTCAAGTGGCAAAAGAGGTCCAAAAAGCCAATGAGGAGAAGAATGCTTTAAAAAACAGAATTAGCCAAATGGAAAAGGAGGTTCAAAAACTCACTGAAGAAAATAATACTTTAAAAATTAGAATGGAACAGATAGAAACAAATGACTTAATGAGAAACCAATAAATTACAAAAGAAAACCAAAGAATGAAAAAAATAGAAGGTAATATGAAATATCTCATTGGAAAAAAAACTGACCTTGAAAATAGATCCAAGAGAGACAATTTAAATATTATGAGACTACCTGAGAACCATGATCCAAAAAAGAGCCTAGCCATCATCTTTCATGAAATTATCAAGGAAAACTGCCCTGATATTCTGGAACCAGAGGTAAAATAAATATTGAAAGAATCCACTGATCACCTCCTGACAGAGATCTGAAAAGAAAAACTCCTAGGAATATTGTAGCCAAATTCCAGAGTTCCCAGGTCGAGGAGAACAATATTGCAAGCAGCTAAAAAGAAACAATTTGAGTATTGTGGAAATACAATCCGGATAACATAAGATCTAGTAGCTTCTAGATTAAGGGATTGAAGGACTTGGAATATGATATTTCAGAAGTCAAAGGAACTAGGATTAAAACCAAGAATCACCTACCCAGCAAAACTGAGTATAATACTTCAGGGGAAAAATGGTCATTCAATGAAATCAAGGACTTTCAAGCATTCTTGATGAAAAGACCAGAGCTGAAAAGAAAATCTGACTTTCAAACACAAGAATCAAGAGAAACATGAAAAGGTAAACAGGAAAGAGAAATCCTAAGGGACTTACTAAAATGGAACTGTTTACATTCCTGCATGGAAAGATAGTATTTGTAACTCTTGAAACTTTTCTCAGTATTAGAGTAGTTGGAGATATTATACACACACACACACACACACACACACACATATAGACAGAGGGTACAGGGTCAGTTGAATAGAAATGGATGATATCTAAGACAATAAACTTAAGGGATAAAAGAGGAATATATTGGGAGGAGAAAGGGAGAAATGGAATGGGGCCAACTATCTCTCATAAAAGAGGCAAGAAAAAGTGGAGAAGAAAAGGGGGGAGGTGAGAGGAAAAAAGTGAAGCTTACTCTCATCACATTTGGCTTAAGGAGGGAATAACATGCACACTCAATTTGGTATGAAAATCTATCTTATACTACAGAAAAATAGGGGAGAAGCGGACAAATGGAGAGGAGGGGATGATAGAAGGGAGGGCTAATGGGAGGAGAGAGTAATTAGAAGTAAACACTTTTGAGGAGGGACAAGGTCAAAAGAGAGAATAGAATAAATGGGGGGCAGGATAGGGTGGAGGGAAATATAGTTAATCTGACACAACATGACTATTATGGAAGTCTTTTGCATAAGTATACATGTTTAGCCTATATTGAATTGCCTGCCTTCTCAGTGGGGATGGGTGGGGCGGGAGGAAGGGAGAGAAGTTGGAACTCAAAGTTTTAGGAATGAATCTTGAGAATTGTTTTTGAATGCAACTGGGAAATAAGAAATACAGATAATGGGGTATAGAAATCTATCTTGCCCTACAAGAAAAGAGAGAAGATGGGGATAAGGGAAGGGAGGAGTGTGATAGAAGGGAGGGCAGATTGGGGGAAGGGGTAATCAGAATGCATGGTGTTTTGGGCTGGAGGACGGGAGAGATGGGGAGAAAATTTGGAACTCAAAATTTTGTGGAAATAAATGTTGAAAACTAAAAATAAATAAATAAACCTTAGAAAAAACAATATTTTGGGTGACCATTAGAAGGGCTTGTGATTGGATGGTGGCTGTGTGAGAACATAGGAGGAATAGATGTGAGATAACCTTGTGTAGGTGGAATTTATAGGAGAATTGGCTAAAGGAGCTAGAGATGTTTAGCCTGGAGAAGAGAGGACTGAGGGTGGGGTGGAGTGGGGAGAGACAATAACATTTGAAGATTTGTTGTGGGAACAGCATTAAACTTGCTCTGATTTGTCCTAGAGAGCAGAAATAGGATCATGAGTAAAAGTTGCAAAGAGGTCAATTTAGGATTGAGGTCAGGAGAAACTTCCTATCAATTATCCATCAGTCAAGCATTTACTAAGTGCTTACTACACAGCAGGTACTATGCTAGGTGCTACAGATACAAAGACAGAAGTAAAACAATCCCTGACTCCAAGAAACTTGTATTTTAGTGGGGGAAGAGATCATGCGCATGAATATATTTATGAATGATGATATGCAAAATATATAAAGTAGCTACAAGTTAATTTTGTAGTATAAACCATTAATAACCAGGGGGACCATGAAAAGCCTCATACAAAATGAGGGGCTTAAATTGAGGGAAGGAAAACCAATAATTCCTAGAATCAGAGATAAGGAGAGAGAGAGCATTCCAGGCCTAGGTAACTATCAAAGCAAAGGCATAGAGATGGGAGATAAGAATGCTGTGAGTGAATAACATCCAGTAGACCAATATGACTAGACCACAGAACATATGAAGGAGAATAATATAAAAAAAGAAATATTATGGGATATGGCCAAGTTATTAAGGGCTTTTTTTTCTTTTTTTGCCTCTAGGGTTGCCTTTATTTTTTCCAATTTTTTTACCACTTTTATTTAAAGTTTTCAGTTCCAAATTCTATCTGTCCTCCCCTTCCCTCCTTTTTTCCCTCCCTGAAATGTAAAGCAATCAGAAATAGGTTATACATGTACAATTATGTAATAAATTTCCATATTATTTATTTTGTACAAGAGGAATCAAATAAAAATGAAAGAAAGTGAAAAATAGCATGCTTTAGTCTGTATTCAATCAATATCAGTTCTTTCTCTGGAGGCATATAGTATGTTTCATCATTAGTCTTTTTGGATTGTCTTGGATCTTTATACTGATGTGAATAGCTGAGTCATTCACAGTTCTTCACTGAAAAGTATTGCTGTTACTGTATATAGCATTCTCCTGGTTCTTTTCACTTCACTCTTTATCAGGTCATCTTTCCAGTTTTTTTCTGAAATCATGCTGCGTGTCATTTCTTATAGGACAATAATATTCCATTACAATCATATACCACAGGTTGTTTAGCCATTCCCCAGTTGATGGGCATCCCTTTGATTTCCAATTCTTAGTTACCACAAAAATAAGTTATATTTTTCTACAAATAGGTAATTTTCCCTTTTTTGGGTGTCTTTGGGATATAGATCTAGCAGTGGTATTGCTGCATCAAAGGGTATGAATAGTTATATAGCCCTTTGGACACAGTTCCAATTGTTCTCCAACAGTGCATTAGTGTTACAGTTTTCCACATTCCCTCCAATGGCCAATATTTTCCTTTTTTTGTCATATTAGCCATTGTTATAGGTATAAAGTGGTACCTCAGAGCTGTTTTAATACGCATTTCTCTGATCAATAGTGATTTAGAACATTTTCATATGTCTATAGATAGCCTTGATTCCTTTGTCTGAAAACTGCTTATTCAGATCCTTTGACCATTTATCAATTGGGGAATGACTTGTAGTTTTATAAATTTGATACAGCTCTTTATATATTTGAGAAAAGAGGACATTATCAGAGATACTTGTTGCAAAATTTTTCTCCTCAGTTTTCTGCTTCTTTATAATTTTGGTTGCATTGGTTTTGTTTGTGCTTATTTGATTTTATGTAATAAAAATTATTTATTTTACATTTTGCAATGCTCTCTATTTCTTCTTTGGTCCTATATTCTTCCCTTATCCATAAATGTGACAAATAAATTATTCCATGCTCTCCTAATTTGGTTATGTTATCACCCTTTATGTGTAAATCATGTACCCATTTTGACCTTGGTATACAGTGTGAGAGGGTGGTCTATACCAGTTTCTGCCATACTGTTTTCCAGTTTTCCAAGCAATTTTTGTCAAATAATGAGTTTTTGTTCCAAAAGTTGTCAAGGGCTTTAAATGCCAAGCAGAGAGCTTTATTTTTGAGTACAGCAGTAACAGGGAACTGCTCAAGTTTATTAAGTGGGGGAGTGATGTGGTCAGTCCTACATTTCAGGAAAATCATTTTGGCAGCTGTGTAGATAACAGATTATAATAAGAAGAGATGAGGCGAGAATGAGTAGAAGTCTATTGCAATTGGACAGGATAGAGATAATAAGAGCTTGAACTCGGACCATGGCTGTGTGAATTGAGAGCAGGCAATTTTTGAGAAATGTTATGAAGGGCAAAACAACAAGATATTTTACCAATTAATTGGAAAAGTAGGGTGAGAGAAAGTAAGGAGTCAATGATGATAACAAATTTGTGAACCTGGGTGACTGGAAGGATGGTGGCACCTTCAATCAAAATAGGCAACTTTGGAAAAGTGGTGAGTTTTAGGGGAAAAGATAACAAATTCAGTTTTGGATATGTTGAATTTGATATACATCCAGTCTGAAATATCTACTAGGCAGTTGATGATATCAGACTGGAACTCAGGAGAGAGATTATGTTTGGATATATAGATTTAGGAGTCATGTGCATAGAAATGATAATTGAATCCATGGGAGCTGATGAGATCCCAAGTAAGGTAGTTTAGAGAGAGAGAGAGAGAGGAAAAGAGGGTCAATGATAGAACTTTGGGGTGTACTCAGAACTAGTGGATGTGAATGAATGAGGATCCAATAAAAGAGTCTGAGAAACTTGACAGGAAAACCAAAGGCAAAAAGTGTCATGAAAACCCAGAGATGAGGGAGTGGTGGTCAACAATGTCAGATGTTGCAACGAGATTGAAAAAGATGACAGACTTGTAAGTAAGGGATTTCGGGAAAGAGAAGTTTCAGGTGAGTGAGGATGTTTGAAGCTAGATTGTGGAGGATTTAGAAGATAATGAGAAGACAGGAAGTGTCATCCATGACAATGGACAGGTTTTTCAAGGAGTTTGGCTGAGAAAGAGGGTAGAAATAGAAAACAATAATAAGGAGGGATCATTGCATCTAGCATATAGTTTTTAAGGATAGGGAAGCCTCTGTGGGGACTTCTCTTTATGATTCATGCCCACATCCAAGGTTTCTCCTGAAAACACTGGAATTTGATTCATTTTGTTCCCATGCAGGTTTTCCCTTGAGAATCTCAGAATTTGCTATGTGTTTCAAAAAAAAAGAAAAGCTAAGGGGCCCTTAGCTCCCATGCAAACCTTGAGGCTAACATAAAATTGGTTAGAAATAGTTAGAATTTATTTAAACCATTAGAAACCACACAACTTGCATTCAAGTCCATAAAGAGTTAAGAACATTCTCCTTCCTTCTCTGATAGATACTACCTCCCCAAGGAACCAAGCCATCTTCTACACCAGGGGTTCTTAACTCCTAAGGGATCAGTGGATAGATTTCAAGGGATCCATAAACTAGGATGGGAAAAATGATTTCTTCATTTTAATTAGCCACTAACTTACATTTAGCATTTCTTTCAGATATTTTAAAACATTGTTCTGAGGGGTTCATAGACTTTAACAGATTGCCAAAGGCAAACATGACACAAAGAAAAGGTTAAAAATGCCTACTCTAGATTGATTTTAATACCCTGGAGTTGAGGACTTCCCTATAAGGGGAAAACATTTGGGGTTATTGGAGTCAAGAAACTCATCCTTTCAACAAGCCTCACCTTCCCTCAACCCTAATGTCTCTCTTGGACTCCATTGCTATTTCTGTCTGCCTGCTGGACATCTTCATCTGAATGTAACATCAACATGCCCTAGCTTTATTTGCCCAAAAACAGAACCCTTAAGCTTATTCCCCAAACCTGTTTCTTTGGGTTTTTTTCCTTATCTCTGTTGAGGATTTTATTTAGGGTTGTAACCTTAGAATCACCCTTGACTCTTTCCTCTCCTTCATCCAAATGCATACCCCATAAAGAATTCCCTCAATAGCATACATACCAAATGGTCATGATCATCCAAGTCTCTGCTTAAAGAACTCACATGAAGAGGAAACCATGAGCTCCAGGAATCTAACATTCCACTTTTGGAAAACTCTAAACCTAAATTTGTTTCTTTGCATCTTCTACCAATTAACCTTAATTCTGTCTTTTTAGGGCTAAAACCCCCCAAGTCTAATCTTCTACATAAAAAACCTTGAAATACTTAAAAATGGCTGTTACCTTCTCCTTGGTCTTTCTTGCCTAAACCTATACCATTGTTTTCAACCAGTCTTACTTGGTTTGATCCAACAAAATTGGTATGGACTCCTGGCCTTTGTCCATTCCAGTTGGTCTCTTCTAGATATTCTTCAGTGTGTTAGCTTTTTTGGTTACCATATGACACTACTAACTTGAACTTAGCTTTGAATCCTCTAAAATCCTCTTCTTTACTGAGAATGTCACATTCACCTTGTCCTTTTGAATTTGATTTATTGCATCCAAATGTAATATTTTAAATTCATTTTGCAAACATTTTATGTTTTTATTTTAATTAAATTTTATTTTCAATTTACAGTCCTTTGTCTCTCCCTCCCACTTTACCTCTCTTCCCCTACCCCTTTGAGAAAGCAAACATAATGGAAGCTCAATTACAAAGATGTACAATTAAATAAAAATTTCCCCACATTTTACTTTATTAGGTTCAGCTCACTATCTGGCCTGTCAAGTCCTTTTTGGACAATTCTGGTTCCAGTATGTTAACTATTCCTCCTCTTTTTATGGAATCTGCAAATGTGATGATTTGTCATCCACACTTTTATCTAAATTACTGACAAAAGTGTCAAACAATATAGATCTCTGTGGCCATTCATGGAAGACCACCTACCCAGCTGACATTGAAATATTATGTACCACTCTTTGAGTCTAGCTATTTCACCAGTTCTGAATTCATTTAACTGAAGGATCAGTTAGTCCACATATCTTCATTTTTTTATGTGATACACTTTATTGAATACTTTTCTATAATTAAGTATACTATATTGACAGCATCCCCACATCAAACAGATTATTAACCATGTCAAAAAGAAGGCAGAGTATTCTGAGATAACCTATTTTGTTTTTTAAATTGATTTTAATAACTGATTTTAAACTATTTTTGTCTTGAACTTAGCAAATGCCAAATAAAATGCTTCCTGTATCCAAAGTAGAGCAGGTAAGATTTACACATGAAACCATGCGTCTCTTTAGAGTGATTACTTTTCCTTTAAGTCTATAATTAATTATAGTTTACTTTCAAAGCTATCCAACTCATTAGTGTTTCCTTCGGAACTTCCTCTGTTCATTCACTTTTGTGGATTAAAAATGCTTCAATGGCTCTTCGTTCTTCTTTTGTTTTTGGAAAATATTGTTGTAATTCCCCTCCCTTCTTCCTTGAAAGAAAGAGAAGGAAAAATAAAATCCTTGTAATAGCTATGCATAATCAGAAAAATTAATCCATATATTGTCCATGTCTGAAAATGTATGTCTCATACCTTGAGATCATCACTTCTTTTGAGTGGAGAGACTGTTTCATTACCTATCCACTGGAATTTTGGTTAATTATTTTATTGATCACATTTCTTAAATCTTTCAAAGTTATTTTTCTTTCCAATGTTATTTTTGTATAGATAGTTCTGTTCACTTCATTCTGGATCAGTTCATACAAATTTTCCCAGGTCTCCTAAACTATTTCTTTTAGAATATCCTATGGTACAGTAATATTCCATTACAATCATATGCCACAATTTAACCATTCCGCAAATGAAGAATGAGTACGTCTTTAGTTTCAAGTTTTGCTGCAGTAGAGCTGCTATAAATATTTTTGTACACCTAAGTGAGTTTTTTTTTCCTTTTCTCTTTATCTCTTTGGAGTATCACCCTTGTAATGGTATTTCTGGTCAAAAGGTATGTATAATTTGGTGACTTTTGGCTCATAATTTCCAATTGCTTTCTAAACTGGCTGCACCAACAATTAATGTGACTTGTTTTCCCATAGCCCCTCTAACAAGGGTCATTATTTTCCTTTTTAAAAAAGTATCTTTGCTAATTCAATGAGTGTGAGGTGGAACCTCTGTTATTTTAGTTTGCATTCCTGTAACTATTAGTGATTTAGAACATTTTTTAATATGGCTGTTGATAGCCATATGAATCCTTTATTTTCCTGTTTTAGTAAATGGTTCATGTAGTATTGGGATTAATTGTTCTTTGAATGTTTAATAGCATTCACTTGTAAAACTATTAGTTCCCGGGGCTTTCTTCTTTAGAAGTTCTTTTATGGTTTGTTTAATCTTTTTGTTCAAGTTGGGTTATTTCAGATCTCTATTTTTGTTCTGTTAATCTGGATGTTTTATATTTTGGATCGAAAATTGACTGTTCAGACCTTTGACCATATATTTTAATTAGTTCTTGTGTGTATCAGAGAAACTTGCTACAAAGATTTTTCCCCCAGTTAACTTTTCCTTTAATCTTAGTTTTATTGGACTTGTTTGTGCAAAAAAAAAAGTCTTTTAAGTTTATTTTTCAAAAGTTTCCACTTTATCTCCTGGGATCCTCTTTCCCCCTTATTTGATCACAAATACTTCATTAATCCATGGTCACAAAAGGTATTTTCATTCTTCTGTAAACTGCTTATAATATGACCTTTAACATATATAATGTATGTATGTATGTATCTGCAGCAACCTTATCTCATGAGGAAAAGAAAGGAAAGGAAAGGAAAGGAAAGGAAAGGAAAGGAAAGGAAAGGAAAGGAAAGGAAAGGAAAGGAAAGGAAAGGAAAGGAAAGGAGAGGAAAGGAAAGGAAAGGAGGCAGTAAAACCCAAGTCAACTGGGCAACTTTTGGCCATCCAAATTTACCTTCCTTTGGAGAGGAGAAGAAAGGGAATGGAGAGGCAAACATGAGCCCTAAGTGAGTACCTGCAAAGACCTTGGCCTAAAGGGCCCAAGGTCTCCCAGTGCATCCTGGGCCATCTCCAGTCATCCCAATGAATGTCAGGTCACTGGCTTCACATGGCTCTGGAGGAGAAGTGAGTCTGGTGACCTGCACAGCCCTCCTTTACTCAAAACAAAGTCAAGTGCAAGTCATGTTGTTGTTTCTCTGATGGAATGAATTGTCTTCTGTGGCAATGAAGGATGAACACGATCTCATGAAGTACATGGTGTTAGGTTTTTGTACATGTCTAATTTCTGCCAGACTACGTTCTAGATTTTTCAGTAGTTTTTGTCAAACTGTGAACTATTGCCTTATCAGTTGTTTATAGAGCACTATACTATTATATTCATTTGCTTCTGCATGGCAGCTACCTATTCTGTTCCAATGATCAACATCTACATTGTTTTTTAACCAGTACCAAACAGTTTTAGCTATTGCTGCTTTGCAGCAAAGTTTGAGGACTTGCATGTCCAGGACCCCTTACTTCCCACTTTTTAAATTGTTTCCATTAAGATCCTTGACTTTTGTTTCTCCACATGAGTATTGTTGTAACTTTTTCTAGCTTTATAAAATATTCTTTGGTAGTTTGCTTGATATGGCACTGAATAAGCAAATTAATCTAGGTAATAGTATGATTTTATTAGATTAGCATGTCATACTCATAAACAATTAAGATTTCTCTAATTAATTAGGTCTCTCGTTTTTTCTGTAAAGAGTGTTTTTTAGTTGAATTTATTTAGTTCCTGTGTAAGTCTCTGGAAGGTAGAGTCCCAAATATTTTATATATCTTGTAGTTATTTTGAATGAAATTTCATATTCTATCTCTTTCTTATCAGTTTTGTTTGTAATATACAGAAAGAACTAATTATTAATTATTGTAATATACAGAAAAAACTAATTTATATCCTCCTTCCTGCTGAAGTTATTGTTTAAATTAATTTTTAGTATATGCTCTGGGGTTCTCTACATTGACTATCATATCATCTGTGAAAAATGATAATGTTTCTTTCTCTTTGTATAAACTTATTTCCTCAATTTCTTTTTCTTATTGCTCTAATTAGCATTTCTGACACTATAGAAAAAAATAGTAGTGAAAACGGACATCCACGTGTTATCCTTATTCTTTTTGGAATGGCTGTTAGCAATTCCATATTAAGTGTAATGTTAGCTTGAATACTCTTTATCGTATTAAATAAAAGCACATTTATTCCTATACTTGGTGGTGTTTTTTTTAAAACTGATTTCAGGTTTATATTTTGTTAAAAACTTTTCCAGCATCAATTAGTATAATAATATGATTTATATATGTGCCATTATTAGTATGATGTATTATGTTTCCTTATAATGAACAAACCTGGTGTAAATCCAAATCTGATCATTGTTCATTATCTCTTTAATATGTTGTATCATCTGTGCTGATATTTTATTTAATACATTCGCATAAATATTCATAAGGGATATTGATCTATAGTTTTCTTTCTCTGCTTTGTCTTTCTCTGGTTTAGACATCAAGATCATATTTGTGTCTTGGGAGCATTTTGGTAGCATTCTTTATTTTCCTATTTCAGTAAATGGTTTATATAATTTTGGAAATAATTGTCCTTTTTATGTTTGATAGAATTCATTAGTAAAACTATCAGCTTTTATTCTTTAGGAATTCTTTTGTGGCTTGCTAATTTTTTTCTGATGTTAGATTATCTAAATTCTCTATTTTTTATTCTGTTAATATGGATATTTTACATTCTTGCAAGCATTCATGTCATCTAAGTTATTGGTTTGGTTGGCAAATAACTGGGTAAAATAACTTCTGATAATTTCCTTCATTTCATCTTCATTTGTTGTGAATTCTCTTTTTTTGTTTTTGATAATAGCAATTTCATTTTTCCTCTATTTTTTAAAGCCAGAAATACATACATGTTATTATTATTATCATAAAATATTTCTTAGCTTTAGTTCCTAGCTGGTAGCTAGATTGAGTGGTGGATAGAGCACAGGATTTGAAACTGGAAAGACCTGAGTTCAAATCTAGCCTTAGATACTAATTAACTGTGTGGTCCTGGGCAAATCATTGAACCTCTTTGTCTACCTACTTTACAGGGTTGTTGTGAATATCAAATGAGTTAACATAAGTGAAGTATTTTGTAAATCTGAAAGCATTATATAAATTCTAGCTGTCATGATTGTATTGAACAATTCAATAGTAATTCTGCTACTAATTTTGTTAATCTGTAAGGTGTTAGAGTTTTTTTGGATGTTATTTTCTTGTATTTTTTCAGTTGCGTACCTAATACATTGCTCTGTGTTTCTCTCCCTCCCTCCCTCTCTCTCTCTCTCTCTCTCTCTCTCTCTCTCTCTCACACACACACACACTTATTTATATTGATATATATGTAAATAAAATTTTCCCACTCAGAATTGATTTCACTGAATTTCCAAAGTTTTGGTATGTTATGTTAGTGTGCTAATTTTCTTTGAAGAAATTATTTATTACTTATATCCTTTGCTCTTTAAGGTACTGGTTCTTTAAGGCTAAAATGTTTGTTCTCCAATTAAATTTTAATCATTTTTAAAAATCTTGTATTGGATATAATTTTTATTGAATTTTAGTCCATAAAGTATTATTTAATATTTCTGCTTTACTGAATTTTGTGGGACTTTTTTATTCCCTAATATATGGATCATTTTTGTAAAGTTGTCATGAGCACCTGAGAAATAGGAATACTCCTTTATAGTCATATCGATTAATCACTCGATCTATTATACCTAACTTTTCTAAAATGTAAAATTTTGTAATTGTAAAATCCTCTCCATTACTTAAATTCTTTCATATTTAGCTTCTGGCTAGATTTGGGCATGGCCTATTTGTAATAAAACTATGCTGGCTCTTTGTGACCACCATTTCCTTTTAAGATGTTCATCTATCATATTTTTACTGATATATTTTAGAACTTTCCTAGCAATCAAAACTAATCTCAATTGTCTTGAGTTTGTATCTATTCATTGTCTCACCCTTCTCTAGGTCTATGGTACTTCTGTTCTCTCAGATCTTTCCAGTATCATTGATAATGACTCATTAATCACACCTGCCAGTGTTCAGAGGTAGTTTATAGGAGACAAGTGACTTGAATTCATCAAATAACTAGGTGCTCTCTTACTATCTCTTTATTTATCTTATTAAGTCTCTACTAGTTATTTTTGCTTTGTACTTTCCATTCTAAAGATCATTATTTGAGGGAGACAGGAAAAATCTGCATAAGAATTGACTAGTTTGCTTTCTCCCTGTGAGTGACCATCATCATGACAAGCCTGAGGAGCAGGTGTTGTGGATACTATCAATCAAATCAATGATCATTTATTAAGTGCCTACTATGCACCAGGAATTTTGCTAGGCCAAAGGGATACAAATTTGAAGGCAATAATTTCTTTCTTCAAGGAGCTTAAATGGGGAGATACAGCATGTTGACAAGTAGATAGATATAGATCATAAACATAATAAATACAAAGTGATTTCAGAGGAGGGGAGAGGGAGATCCTAACAATCAGGGGAATCAGCAAAGGTCTTATAATGAAGGTGGCACTTGAGCTGAACCCTGAAAGGAATTAGGGCTTCCAAGAATCAGAGGTAATGAGGGAAAGCATTCATGCCTTAGGGAAAGCTTCTGCACATACATGGAGGCAAGAAATGGAATGTTATATTCAGAGAGCAACAACAGACTAGTTGGACTGGAATGTAGAGTGCGTGAAGGGGATTAATATGTCATCAATCTGGAATGACAGACTGGAAATAGACTGTGAAGGACTTTGAATGCCTAAAAGGGGAGTTTTTAGTTTTTCTTAAAGATCAGAGGGAGGGACTGAAGCCTCTGGGGCCTGGGTGATGACTTGGTCATCAAATATCAATTTGGCCACTGTGCAGACGATGAATGGAGAAAGGGAAGAGACTAATTAGGAGAAATGTGTGACTTGGAAGAAATAAGGTCATGCAGTGAGAGGAATGGTTAGTCCATGCGCTACACTGGGCTAAGAGATGAGATAACAGATGCATCAAAACATCGAACTAAGACCATATGCTACCTCATAATGTAAATTAAGTAGATAGATAGATACTTAAAGCATTCACTAAAGGAGATTATATTTGTAAAGTGTTTATCACAGTGCATGGCATATAGTAGGCACTATATAAGTGCTTATTGCTTTCTCTCACCCCTAGCATATGTTGGATGATCACTGTGCTAAGTACAGGGGACAAACAAAGAAGACAGTTCCTGCCTACAGGGAGCTTACATTCTCATGGGGAGTGACATATAAAGAAAGAACAGAAAGCTAGAGGTGAAGGGGGAAGAGGAGAAAGAACCCTTGCAGGGCAGGGCAAGGAGAAGTGACCCAGAGATCTGGTTCCTGGTAAGGCTTATATTTTCATGTATATGTTCCACTTCCCTACTTGGATTAAGCTTGAGAAGGGCAGGTACTGGCCTTATACCTTACCATCTCTTTTCTATTTTTTTAAAAAAAATTTAAACATACATTTGGTTTCAGCTGCATAGGGAACCATTAGTGTGAAAATCCCCTTCATCTGTGCATTTCATCTGTAATGTATTCTTACAGAATTACCTGAAGAGACTTAGAAATTTAGTGACTTTCCCACAAATAGTCCATGTCAGAGGTAGGACATAAGCATAAGTCTTCTGATTCCAAGACCAGATTCACCACACCATATTGTCTCTCTCCTTGAACATGAGGTGCTTAATAAATTGTGCTTCATTGACAATTTTCATTGTGACTCTTGTCATATGTCTTTAAGTCCCCGTAACTATATAATATCTCTCAGCTTTCTTCTTGTCATCCATTGCACTTTACTGTTCATTTTGGTAAAAGACCTTTCAGAAAATACCTCTCCGTTATCTGATGGATATTAAAAAGAAAGTTGTACTTCTTTGAAGTAAAAGGCATGTCCCTTCTGGAAATTATGTTCTTAGTCCCTAAGAAAAGAGACTTACACTTATCACGGTTGCTATATATGTATGATACTTTCAATGCATCCATTTTTCATGTTATACAAGCATCCTGAAGTCATGCTAATGACTACTGGAGAGATTTTATCAAGAACAATGATATTCCTTGTTTTTAGACAAGTCTGCCATATAATTCACATAGGTTAAAGGCTAGGAGGCACAAGTGCCATATATAGTTTGTACCAAATCCTTGATCCACAAAGTGTGACTATTTGTTTGAGAGGATATTTTAATTTTTTTCTCCTTTTCATTTTCCTATTTCTTCTCTTAAATGGCTACAGTTCTTTTTTTTTTGACATCTTTCTTATTTTAAATTTCTTCTTGCCCTCTTAGTAATTCATTCAATCACGAATTTGTGGAATAAATGACTGTTTCATTCTGTCTTGGGATGGTATTCCATGACAATGCAGCAGTCTTGAGTCATTCTGAAGATTTGGATCCTACTTCTAATGAAAGTCATTAGCAAAATTAAATACAATCCAGAATCAAATCTGTGTTGCATAATTTCTCTCTTTGTCCACTTCCTATTTCTCTCTCCAGCAGTTTAATGAAATGTCCCTCACAAAGATGATCAATGACCTCCTTACAGTTATCTCTGAGGATCCTTAACCAGTATTCATCTTTTTTGATGTATGCCCATCATACCTTTTTTTGTGTGTGTGGATGATTTCTTCATTCTTGGCTTTCATGTCATTGTAAGAATTTGATTCTTTTCATTTTTTTTCTCCACTTCTCCTTGAAAACACCTAAGATTCTTTCTGCATGTGGTAGCATATTAATATAATACCTGCTTTGGGGCTACTTCCTGAAGTCCCAGTCACATTGGTGAGCTGGGTCTGCACAAGATTGCTGATTGAATACTCATTCTCAGGATTATAAGGGTAACCCTGAGGGGATGGGGTTTCCAATCCTGCCACTCATGAGCCCTCACCAGTATGCTCCTCATTGATCATCAGCAGATATTAATTAACTAATAGAAACAGTGTTTACTAAATAGACATAGTGAGGATAGGTGTTAGATAAACATCCCCCTCCCCACCAAATCAGGGTTACATTCTTCCCCTTCACACATGAGATACCTGGGGAAAGTGGGGTCAGACTTAGCACATGAAGTCAAACTCCCCTGTTTGGCATTTAAAATACTTCACATTCTATTTTCAGTTTAACATTCCAGATTGATGACATATTTTCCCCCTTCACACATTCTCCATTCCAGTTCAACTAGTCTCCTGTTTGTTTTCTGAACATAACATTCCATTTCTTACCACCATGTATGTGCAGAAGCTTTCCCTATGGCTCTTGGTCCTTTTCTCCTTTCACAAAGTTCTCATGAAGTTTTCCTTAGGCATAATTCTCTACTGGGCTCCAAAAACAGTGCCTTGTTATATCAATCTAAAACCACTTTTTTTCAGTGGGTCTAGTTTGTCTTTGGTGTGTCTTGAACTCCCAGTACAGATACTGCTGTTAGCCACTGCTGTTGTGGGTATACTACTACTGATTCTGATGGACCCTGCTACCAACACTAATGTGTACTCTAGATCTTCGAATCTTGAAATTTGCAAGCTTGTCTCTGGGTTAAGGGCAGGGAGAGGAGAGACAGAAAAGTCTTTCTTCTCCCAATCTTCCCCAAAGTCATTCATTCTTAAGGAGTCCACCTTTGGATACAACTACCTCTCAACCAGCCTGCTGCTGGAATGTGAGTCTGGACTGGCGTGCCATTCATAAAGAGGCTCAGAAGTGAGTCTGTTCTTTTAGCCAATCAAAAGAAATTTCCTACATAGTGTCATCTGGTTTTATCTAATGACTCAAAACTCTTGTAATACTTTCAAAAGGATTAAAGACTTATTCACTGGGACACTAATACATTATTAGTGGAACTGTGAACTGATCCAGGCATTTTGGAGAGCAATCTGGAATTATGGCCAAAGAATTAGAAAGCAGTGCATGCCCAACACCACTTTGGATCTATTTCCCAAGATTATCAGGGAAAAAAGAAAAAGAACTTATATGTTCTAAAATATTTATTGTAGCTTTTTGTGGTGGCAAAGAAATGGAAATTGATGGGATGATTATCAGTTGGGGAATGGCTAAACAAGTTGTGGTATATGATTGTGATGGATACTACTGTATTGTAAGAAATGATGAGCAGGTTGATTTTAGGGGAAAAAACATGGAAAGACTTCCATGAAATAATAAAGAGTAAAATGAGCATAATCAAGGTAACATTGTATACAATAACAGCAATATTGTTTGAAAAATAATTGTGAAAGACTAAGTTATTCTGAGTAATAAATACATCAACTACAAAGGACCTATGAAGGAAGATCCTATCTACTTCCAGAGAAAGAACTGATGAATAGAAGTATTCATAGTATGGTTTTACATATATACACACAAATATGGCTTGCTATAGTGGGAAGTGAAGAGGGAGGGAGAGAAATAGTTCAGAACCTAAAGTGTAACCAAAAAATAAACTAAATTTAAAAAATTATTCATTCTCAGTCTATTTCTGTTCAACTGATTGATTCAATTAAGATGTATGGGCTTTTTGTGATGACATTAATTGGTTTGTGTGTGTGTGTGTGTGTGTGTGTGTGTGTATGTGTGTATGTGTGTGTGTGTGTATAAGATCTCCTGCTGTAACCCTGGATATGAAGTAGATACACAATTACAATTAACCTAACAAGTGGCAAAATGCCTGACACACAGTAGGTGCTTGATAAATGCTTCTTAAATAAATGACCTAGTGCCTATTCTCAAGGAGTTATAATATGCTATTCTAATTTCCTTCCCCTCATCTCTAAATATCTGTAGTAGAAATCATATTTATAGGAATAATAAGATTTAGAGTATTAAAAGGTCTAAAATATCTTATAGCCTACCCCTTATAGTTTTAGGGCTGAAGAAACTAAGGTATAGGGAAGTAAAATAAATTACCCCAAATGACAGAGATAATCCCACAATCTGAGTTGGAAGAGACATGAGAAGCCTTCTTAATTTGTCCCATAATTCCCTTTATATTTTTTCCAAACTTAAAAAAATTATCAATGTTTGTTTTAACCCTTTATAGGCATACCTCATGATATTGCACTTTGCTTTATTGTACTTCACAGATACTTTTTTTTTTAATTGAAAGCTTGTGGTAACCCTGCATTGGGTGCCATTTTTTCAAACAACATGTGCTTACAGCGTGTCTCCGTGTTACACTTCTGAAATTCTTGCAACATTTCAAACTTTTTCATTGTCATTATATCTGTTATGGTGATCTGTGATCCGTGATCTTTGATGTTACTATTGGAATTGTTCTGGGACACAACAAACCACACTCTTATAAAATGATGAATTTAATCAATAAATCTATATATTCCAACTGTTCCACTAACTGGCTATTCCCTCTCTCATTCTTCTTGGACCTCCTTATTCTCTGAGACACAATGATATTGAAGAAGAATATTACATAAACTTAGTTGATAAAGCATTGGCAGGGTTTGAGAGGATTGATTCTAATTTTGAACGAAGTTCTACTGTAGGTAAAATATCAAACAGCATCACATGCTACAGAGAAATCTGTCATGAAAGGAAGTCAACTGATGCAGAAAACTTCATTGTTGTCTTATTTTAAGAAATTGCTACAGATCCCCCAAACTGTAGCCATCAGCCATTGAGGCAAGACCCTCCACCAGAAAAAGATTACAACTCACTGAAGACTCAGATGATGGTTAGCATTTTTTAGCAATAAAGTATTTTTCAAAATTATGATATGTACATTTTTTACACATGATACTATTATACATATAGTAGAATACAGGATAGCATAAACAAATTTTTATATGCACTGGGAAACCAAAAAATTTGTGTGACTTGCTTTATTGCAATATCCACTTTGTTGTAGTGGATATTCAATCTTCAATATTTCTGAGGTATGCTTGTAATCATTTCACCTTATGAACCTAGCCTTTGCATTTTCCCTTGAAACAAATAAAAAAGATTTAAGGAAAGCCAGCTGATGCATCAACCATGTCTAACACATATGATTGTAGAATCCTAGAACTTAGATGTTTATGGTATATTATACTGCATTTCACATCTCCAGTTTCCTGCTTTGCTACTGGGAAAAGGGAGGTAGATTGCATCATCAGCTGTCTGAGAGGGAAATTGATCATTGCTGTTAATCAGTTCAGTTGTCTTTTACTTTTATCTATTATCATTGTATGTATTGTTCTGGTACTGTTTTGTTCACTGCACATCAGTATATTAAGTCTTGCTATGTTTCTGAATTTCTCATACAACATTTGTCATTTCTTAGTTTGTATACCATTCCTTGTTTGGCCATTTCCTAATTGATGGGCACCAACCTTGTTTCCAGGTTTGTTTGTTTCTTGCTACCACAAAAATGTTTTGCTATGAATATTTTGGTTTATCTTCATCTTTCTTCTAATGACTTAGCCAATTACAGTTTGCTAAGTTTTTCCTTATATCTGACTTGATCAGTATGCCTCTCTTGAAACAGTCTTAAAATCATGTTGGTTTCTCTGAGTGTTGTGTTTGTCCTTCATTTCTGAAGAGGATCATGACATCAGGGAGATGATGACATGACTTGCAGTTGACTTTGGTCTGAGTGAGGGAGGACTATGCAAGGTCACCAGCCTCACTTTCTTCTCCAGAGCCATCTGGGTCCAGTGACCAGATATTCATCAGGATGATTGGAGATGACCCAGGATGCAATGGGAGACCCTGGCCCTTTTAGGCTAAGGCCTTTTCAGGTACTCACTTAGAGTGAGGTAATACCCATTCAGTGAATAGGCCTCTTTAAGAAGTGAGTCAAGGGATGGCCCCTTTAATTAGAAAAAAGAAGAAAAGTCAAGTTGGGAGGAGAAGACCCTCAGGATTGCTGTTCCAAAGAGAAACACTTACCATTGACATTCATTCTAAGTCAGGAGGGCCCAAAAGACAGCTACTAAGTGGTGCTTGGGCAGGGATTTTCTTTCTTTCTTTCTTTCTTCCTTCCTTCCTTCCTTTCTTTCTTTCTTTCTTTCTTTCTTTCTTTCTTTCTTTCTTTTTCTTTCTTTCTTTCTTTCTTTCTTTCTTTCTTTCTTTCTTTCTTTCTTCCTTTCTTTCTTTCTTCCTTCCTTCCTTCCTTCCTTCCTTCCTTCCTTCCTTCCTTCCTTCCTTCCTTCCTTCCTTCCTTCCTTCCTTCCTTCCTTCTTTCTTTCTTTCTTCTCTTTCTTTCTTTCTTTCTTTCTTCCTTCCTTCCTTCCTTCCTTCCTTCCTTCCTTCCTTCCTTCCTTCCCTTCCTTCCTTCCTTCCTTCCTTCCTTCCTTCCTTCCCTTCCCTTCCCTTCCCTTCCCTTCCCTTCCCTTCCCTTCCCTCTTGTCCTTTGGAGAACGCCAAAGTGTGCCTGGGGAAAGTGATATAAAATATACTCGCCAACTGGGACATTAACACCCATGGGCACACCTAGGACACTATGAGACTGATTCCAGGGAGGCCAATGTTGGATAAAAAGATTGGATGACCATGGTAGTGCCATACCAGATAAGACCTAATGTAGTTGATGAGAAGGTAAAGGAAGTTTGACATCTGATGGCTTTCTATGATAACCAGACAGCTAGGTGGCTCAGCAAATAGAGTATTAGGTCTGGTTAGGAAGACAAGTTCAAATGTGGTTTTAACCCCAGCCAGCTTACTAGTTGTGTGACCCTGGAGAAGTCACTTAACCTCTGTATGCCTCAGTTTCCTCAACCATAAAACTGGGATTACAGTACTTCTCTCTCAGGGTTATTGTAGGAATCAAAATAATATTTATATAGTGCATGGCACAAAGCAATGCTATATAACTACTTATTCCCTCATTCCCCTCTTCCCTTCTCTTCCGTCTTAATTAACTCTCCCACACATCTATTTATATGCATCTCCACCCCCACCCCCCACACCTCCAGTAACTGTTTGTTCTGGGCTAACCCAGTTATTTACTTAGAAGCATAATTACCCCCATAAGAATATTCTTATTTTCTCTATCTTCTGACAAGTAGGAAAGGGAAGAACAGTTTTGAGTTCTGACCACTTCTACACTCCTTTCCAGGTTGCTAAAAGTAAACTTATAAACTGGAGCTCAAGAAGTTTGGAAATGTCGGTATTGCACACTTTTCACTGTTATAAGTCATGGTATACATGAGCTGCTCAATCTAGTATGCTTGATTCTAATGACACAGAGGGTAACAAGTACAGGAAATGACCTGGCATTAATCTCTCCTCTATCTTGTGGCAGTGACTGCAACGAAAATGAGAAATAGTTTAAGCTTAACTCATTCTCATTACAATCATAATTACATTTTGTGGTCATTCTTGGATTCCATTGGAACCTGATTGCTTTCATTGTTAATGTAAAAGACACAGGCAGCCCTTCACATTTTCTGCAATATTTACTGGTGGTAAAGTGACCAGGCATCTGCTTAAGATTAATTGAAAATAAATAACTTGGGTGTTTAATGACATAACATGTTTGGAGTGAGTTGTGCGTGACTAAAAGAACTGACTGAAAAATATAGTGTGTGTGTGTGTGTGTGTGTGTGTGTGTGTGTCTTTTGTCTTCAACTGATATGTATGAACCGTAGAACATTAACAGTAGAAAGGACCTTAGAGATTATTTAGTTTAACCCCTAATTTTATTTTACACATGAAGAAACAAAGTCTTGGAGAATAGCACTTGCCCAAAGTCAACAATTCAGTTCAATAAATAGTAAGTGCCTACTATGTGCTAGCACTGTATAAGATGATGAGGTTATAAAGATGAAAAATGGTATAGTCTTTGCCACATGATTGCTTGTACTGGAATCAAATAGGGAATGTCGGTGCATGCTCCACGGACTGGCCCCTACATAGCTAGTCCACTCATGTTACGTAAAAGAAAATCTGGTGCCTCAAGATCTCATTCTAAAAATACATTAAAGATTTCTATTGTTTGTTTGGCATTTAGTTTCTATTTTATTTTTTCTCATTTACATCTAAACAAAATTTTTTAACATGTGTTTTTTAAATTTTGAGTTGCAAATTCTCTTCCTCCCACCCATCCCTTCCCCTTCTTCCTCCTTGAGAATTAAATTAGAGTGAGGCAACTGATGTCTCAGTGGATAGAGTGTTGATCCTCAGGATAGACCTGAGTTCAGATCTGGTCTCAGACACTTACTAGCTGTATGATCCTGGGCTTATCATTTAACTCTGTTTACCTGGATCACTGGAGAAGGAAATGGCAAACCACTCCAGTATCTTTGTGAAGAAAACCCCATGGACAGTAATGGCATGCTATGATCCACAGGGTCATGAAGAATAAGACACAAATGAATCAGATGAGCAACAACATACATGTTGCAGTCATGCAAAACATTTCCATATTAACCATGTTGCAAAAGAAAATGCAAACTAAGAAAAAATCCAAGAATAATAAAGTTTAAAAAGTATGCTATTTTAATGATTCTTTTGTGTTGTTTACTACTTCTTGACATAATTTTAAGGGATTCCCAATTCCTCAAATTTTCTTATAGCTTTATTCAAACAATGCACATACTTATGTTATACATTTTTAATGGGTGGGCATGTCACGTAATTCCTGCTTGATTCTAGTTCAAGTGACTATGTAGAAACTTAGGGGGAGGTGGTTCTAGAGGACTGAAGGGCTTCTACAAGATGAAAAGTATTCTAATTGACAATGGGTCCAGTAGCACTGATGATTCAGAGATTGTGCAGCCAGAACACAGTGTGTAAACAAAATGGATTTGCCATTTCTTCGAAGTTCTTTTTCCTTCATTGACTATATGGAGGCATGATTACTTTGAGCTGCTTCTCAAAGAAGAGTGAGAGGAAGGCTAGATCATGTCTTCCATATGGCAACACATGGTTCCCTTTGTCTGTGAGTGGGTGTGTTTTCCTTGACTTTAGGTGAACAAATATCCTGAGATGGAATTGCCTAGAGATTAAATGGTGAGATCCAAATGGTCTGAAGAACTGTGAAGTGACTGATGTGGAATTGAGATCAGTGTCTAATGGAACCGTAGCAGTGTCCATCAGACAATTAGAGATCAATGGCTGTGGAACTGACTGCAACGGGAGTGGAGAGACACACCATGGTTGAATGTATAGGAGCTATAGGCCTACAAAGAGCATCCTTTGTGGCAGAGAGAAAGGGCTGGTTATTAGTTCTAGAACCATGCATTCATGATTGGACAAGGTTTAGCCCTGAGGAGGGAGAGGAGAAAAGCCTTGGTACCCCTGAGCCCAGATGCAGTTTTTGTTGTGGTACCAAGAAGCTATTTCTAACCATTTGAATTGTTCAAAAATGGATTGGAGTGCCTCAGGAGGGGACAAATTATCTATTAATGAACCTGTTCAAATAGAGAGTGGATAACCACTTGGTGTGTATGTTCTGTCAACTGGACCAGAACTTGTCTCTAAACTGTGGGTGGCTGGAGCTGAACACAGCAGGTCAGAGACAGGAGAGTCACAAATCAAACAGAAATTTTATTTCAAAGTGAGGGAAACGGCTTGCAAGCAAGAATACATGTGCTGGAGTCTCTTTCCTAGCGCAGGGCCCCATTTCAGTGTGGGGAGATCTCAATACTTATACCAATGGCTGAGCAGTGAGATGTAGCCTGACAATGAGAGGTAACAGCAAAAGACAAGTTTGATTCATGACAGGACTTCATGACTGGAACATGGGTACCACAGATGCTTGTTTAGGCTCAGTGACCACCTGATGCTGGTGTGAAATGATTCTGGGATTTTGCTGGGGCTGAGATCAACCAGAGGGTGAGTGCAAAGGATTGTTGTTATGCCTAGCTTAGGACACAACTTGCTTGCTGAGCCTTAGCTCTGGAAAACAGCGTCTCCTAATATCTTGACAATGCTAAAAGGGATTTATTTTCAAGCAGTGATGGGAATGATGATTGCCAAAGTCTCTTCCAGTTCTAAGATTCTATCTAATAGGAGTCAATTCTTCAGGTACAAACTTTTAATAGATGGGAATATCAATGTGTATATACATGCATGCTTTCATATATGGTTCAGAAATCCATTATTTTGTCATTGTGAGCATTTTCTTCATGCAGCCTATGATCTCTCCTTGCATTAGTAGATAGTATTATGAGCTGTTGTGGTCAAAAAGTTCACCACCTGTTGGCCAGTATTCTTGTGATGGACCTCCAGAAATTTGGTAAAGCTAGTCAGACATTTGTAATACAGACTTTGGAATAGGATTTAAATTGAAGAAAAAGCACATAGTGTTTGCAGTTCATCTTTTCTGTTAAGTTGGGGAAAGAGTGACTCTTCTCCCATACATTTTAGGAAGCCCAAAGAGGGATAGTTATTTTTCATATGTTGAGCCAAAGGAGGAGAGAGAAGTGAAAGCTATCTATTTTAAATTGAGGTAATTTTTTCTTTCACTACAGTCATAGGTGGGCATGGGGAATAAGTGAACACTCAGGGTTTGTTATGTCATCCCAGAGTGCCAGCTCCTTTGCAGCTGAGCACATATTTCCCAAGGGCACAGGCTTAGCACTTCATAGGGTGTGTTCTAACCAGAGAATACCAGAGAGACCTACTATTATGCCCAATATACCAATAATGAATTAAAATCTGCCTTTCTATGCCCTCTTGATCCTTGGTTCTTCCCTGTGGGTCCAATTAGAGTAAGTCTAATTTACTTACTACATGATAATCTTTCAAGAGTTTGAAATTTGAAAAAAAAAATTTTTGGCATGGGAGCCCAGAATTTAGGTTTAAGACATTAGATGAAATTAAGGCACTATGGGGTAAAAGAAAAAAAAACACTCTAGATTTGGGATCAGAGGATCTTGGTTGGAATCCTGTCTCAGTCACTCATTTCCAGTGTAATCTTAGGTAAGTAGGTTCTGAATGGAAGTTAGTTTTTTCATTTGTAAAATGATTGGGTGGGAGTAGAATAGCATTTTAAATCTCTTCTAGCCCTAAATCTATAATCCTATGTTTTGATGACTATTAATCTAATGACTCTGGTATATCAGAGTGAATTCCACCTGTTTGTTCTCTTTGAGCTGTCTTTCCCCTCCTTTTTTCCTGTGGGTATCATTCCTAATATAGATGTTACTTGACTGGGTTTTTTCAGTAGCTTCCTAGTTTTCTCTTCCCTTTATCCTCTTTCAGTCCTTTATATTGTGGAACAGAATAATCTTTTCTAATGTATATATCTAGTCTTATCTCTCCTCTGCTCAAAAAATATTAAGTGTCTTCATATTGCTAATGGAACACAATTAAAACCCCTCTTCCAGGAATTTAAGTTCATTCACCATCTGCTACCACTCAACCTTTCCAGTCTTATTGCCTATTTCAGGCTTCCATGTACCTAACTAGTACCTAGTTAGTAGTACTGGTACCTAGTCCCTAGACTAGTACCTAATTAGCCTAATCAGACTAAACTATTCCTTGCTGTATGGACCCAGTCTAAGCTGTTACATTTTCATGCCTTTGCCTACTATGAGTGTTTTCTCTTCCCTGCTTCATGCTTTGAACTATGTACATCTTTTAAAGTCCACCTCAAATACCACTAAGAGTTTGGAAGAAAAGAGACATCTATTTATCTACCACTATCTTTCTGACTGAGAAGTCTTCTCTCAGACTTCTCAAAGCATTTTGTTTTGTATCTCTCCAACGTGCTTATTATGTATATTGTATTTTATATAGAACGCTAGGTTCAAACCTGGAGTATTTTCATGTGACCTTCCTCTGTGGTGTAGAGGAAGATTCCTTACAACTTTGTTCCTGTATAAGGGGTAAAATTGGTACCAGAACTTAAGAGAGATACTGTTTTCCTTCTTGCTTTGGCAGAGGACATACATGGATCTAGATTCTCTTTGGGGAGAAACTATGGATAGAGAAAAGACTTTGGAAAGTGTTAGATATGTCGAACCTCTAGAAACTTTGGGAAATCTCTCCTTGGGTGAGGTTGGGCGATTTCTCCTTGCATGAATTCAACTAAGAGATTCTCTAGTTTTGCCAAAAGGAAGATTCATCATAGCCTTTAGAGAAGCAATTTGGAAGTCAAGGACATGTCAGGGTGTTAGCTTTTCTACATTTCTATTGCTTCCCAAAGTCTTTCCTCTCTCTCCCTTGATTTTACTGTCATGAGAGTTTACAACAGGGGTGTCAAACCTGTGGCCTCCAGGCTACATGCAGCCCTCTGGGTCCTCAAGTACATCCCTTTGAATCCAAACTTCACGGAACAAATCCCGTTAATAAAAGAATTTGTTCTGTAAATTTTGTATTTAGTCAAAAGGCTGCACCTAGAAGGCTGCATGTGACCTGGAGTCCCAGGTTTACCACCCCTAGTTTAGAGCCACATATGTCCTCTCTCAAACAGGAAAGAAGAAGAAAGTGTCTTTTCTTCCAAGCTCTGGGGCCAGCTTCACCCCTCACAGGCACACAGTGCTGAGTAATCATTCTCTTCTCTAAGGAAGGGAGTCTTATGCAATTGAAACCAAGAATATACAGAGTTACTTGTTTTTGTCTTCTCCCACTAGATTTTAAGCTCTATGAGGCCATATCTTGGATAAACTCTATATCTTCTCCAATACTTTACACAATCCTCTTATATTTGTTAGGTGCTTAATAAACATTGGATGAGAAATGAATGAATTAATGAAATATTCCTATCCATGCCATTTCTGATAGGATTTCTCCAAAAAATTCTACTTCATGGCTTAGGGCAAATCATTCTTTCTCATTGTTCTCAATCACTTAAGTCTCTTTTCTAATAAGGTGCCATTTTTCAAGAAACTGCTTTTGAAAAATGGTTCCAGTAGTGGTCATTGATTTGATCATATTGAGATATATTTCATTGGATCGTGGTTGATTTTTGAACATTTTAACCAAAAAGCTGGCTTGAAATTTAACATAAAAAAACTAACATCTTGAAACTGATCCTATCACTTCATGGAAAATAAAGGGAGAAGAAATGCAAGCAGTGTCAGATCTTATATTCTTGAGCTCAGAGATCACTGCAGATGGCAACTGCAGTCATTAAATTAAAAGATGCTTTCTGAAAGGAAAGCTATGGCAAATCTGAGCAGCATACTAAAAGTAGAGACATCGTCTAGCCCAAAGGTCCACATTGTCAAAGAAATGGTTTTTCCACTAGCAAAGTATGGCTGTGAGAGTTGGACTATAGGGAAAGCTGAACACTTCAGAATGGCTACTTTCACATTGTGAAGCCAGAGAAGACATTTGAGAGTCTCTTGCAAAGCAAGATCAACTCAGTCAATACTTAAAGAAAGTAATTCAGGCCATTCCCCAGGAAGTCAAATACTGAAACTCAAGCTTAAATTCTTCAGCCATGTAATGAGAAAATGGAACTCAATGGAAAAGCCCTAATGTTAGGATAGGTTGAAGGCAAAAGGAAAATGGCACCACAGAGGATGAGATGGATAGATAGTACTGTGGAAACAATGGGCATGAAGTTAGACTTCAAGAGGTAGTGGAGGATAGAAGAGCCTGGCAAGTTATGATTCATGGGGTCACAAAGAGTTGCACACACTGAATGACTGATCAACAACAGAGTTGCATCCTTAAAATGGACAATTTTGCAATTATTTGTGAAGGTTACATTTGATTTGCTGTGTGGAGCAGAGAATTGAATATTCCATGCAATAAAATCCCTGCTTCAAATTTCTATAAAATAAAGACTTTTGGGGGGTGGACAGCATTACTGGTTGGAAATATGCCTTTTGGCTTTCTGTATTACCCAGGATTTTTCTTCATTAGCAAAGGACTGGATTCAGAGAAGGGCTGTGGATCTGCTGATTCTGTATCAGGAGCCTTTGTAGCATTGCAGGACTTAGAGTTGTGGAGTGAGGAGTAACTTTTAAAATCAAGTGGAATTGGCAAGCACTTATTAAGCACCTACTACGTGCCAGGCAGCATTTTGAGCACTGGGTGTATAAAGGCAAACAGAGTCTTTGCTGTCAAGGACAATCATCAACTCCATACTCTTCATTTTACAGATGAACAAGCTGAGGCCAGATAGATTAAGTGACTTCTCCAAGGATGTGTAACAGAGCTGCATGTAGGACCGGGGCTCTCTGACACCAATGCCAGTTCTCTTTCCACTACCAGAGCACTGTGACAGACATGAGGCCCTGCTTCTACAATGACAAAACCATACAGTGTGAGGCCTGATTTCAGATGTGTTCTATGATGGTGAATTAGTCTCCTCTCTTGCTTTTGACTGATGTTAATTTTTTCACAGGGGCTTATAAACTAATAATTTGCCCCAACCCACTTTAGTGCTGGTACAGATAGCATCGTATTCTCTGGGGGGTTCACAGAAAACTTCCCCATTATTATAAAGAAATAACTAAAGTATTTAAGGTACTCGGAAACGGTTCCTTTATTTTTGATTGGCAGTTTGAAATGTAACATTAGGTCTTACAATGTTGTTTAAAAATAAACAGACAAGGGCTTGGTGAAATTCAGCTGATGGAGAAAATAGGGCCCGTAAATCAACACTGAAGGGAAAATCACCATTGTTAAACTGGAAAAATAAATTAGACATTTGCTAGTAGAACAGGTCGGGAAATGAGAATTTCCCTAATTGATATAGTGTATCTCATGGAGGGACACTCATTCAAACTCCAAGCCAGCCCTTCCAAATGCAGCTGACATTCTTCCCGAGGGACTGACTGAGTCATCCTCCACCAGGCGGGGGTCTGGAACGCAGTGTTTGGCAGCTCATAATGCTGCTGTGGAATTAAATTTGACCTTTGCAATTGTAGCTTTTTTATTATTAAATTAAAAAATGGTTAAATCTCAAATGAGCTGAAATCTTTTGTATTAAGAATCTGTCCATCATTACTTTTGTCCATAAAATATGTTTATACTCGACCACATAATTAACGCCAATGAATCAACCATGTCAGTCAGGTTTATTATATGCATGGGGGTTATCAGCTGTTTTCATTTGGAGAAGCACTGTGCAGGTCTGCTGTATGGCATTTTCTCTGGTTGCTTGGCAAGGCTATAGGAGAGGAAGTGAATACACAGAAATTTTGTGGAATGTCTTCTGCTCTCCCCTTCCATTTCCTCCAGAGCACAAGCAGAAAGAAAGTGCTTCACAGTTAGAGGGAAAAAAAATTAAAAATATATTCAACAGAGATGATAATACATTCCAGGGGAAGAATGCAAATAAAAGACACATAATTCAAGGGGACAGACAATGCTGGGAAACCCAAATCTGAAGATCCAGACTAACAAAACCATCTGTCAATAATTCTGTACCTTTATCTGGGGTACCAGGAATCTATGACAGTTAAATGGGACTCTGTTTCTCAGGCACAACATTTAATCAAACTCAATGTAACAGTCAATTATAAAGCATCTTCTATGCCTAAGATATTGTGCTAGGTGCTGAGGATAATAGACATAACTGGAAGGGACCCTGGAGTCTGTCAAGGTCAATTTCCTCCTTTTACAGATGAGGAAAGAGGGGTACAGAGAGGTTAAATGACTTGACTAGGGCCACTCAGTGTCTGCAGTGAGATTTGTATTCAGGTCTTTCTGGCAAAGATAAAATCAAAAACATTCTGGCAAAGGAGTTGGTAGGTGGATTAATTAATCTGAGGAAGAGAAGAATGTGTACAAGAAAAGTGGCCAGAGAAAGGTTTGGTGAATGTGGGTTTTCTGAACCTTTCTGTCCTGCTCCAAAGTCAATTAGAAATTTTTGTGCTTGGGCCAACCATCCTAATAGATTGCACAAACAGTAGTTTCCCCAGGTTAGGGATGGGATCAGCCAATGGGGGAATGAATAAGGATCTTAGGATGCCAGTGTAGGATGGTTACTATAAAAGAAGAGGGTGAAGAAGCAGGACAAGGACAGACAGGTGAGAAACTCAAACCAACTAGTCATCTGGTAGACTTCTGTCATAACTAGTTGATCTTGCTAGTTGGGTTCTCATATTTATTGAAGGGCTGAAAATGATGTAATTATCTTTTAAATTGAATACCCCAGGGCAAAGCCCATTGCCCCATACTAATTACATTGCTGTCTTCCTGACTCTCTGGTAAAATGTAACTGTGAAACTTTGGAAAGCTGACAGGAAAGTAGAAAGTCCTGCAAATCAATCAGCTTCCCAGGGCAATTTACCAGATTATAATTTTTTTAAAAATCTACCTTAAGAAACAATAACTAGGAAGACTCTATTTTCTAATTATTATGCAGAGTCAGTCTTAAGGCATAGCATAGATATCCAGAGGGGAAAATGGGGTCTTCTTAAATGTGAAAAATATTTCTAAGTCAGTAGGATACAAACAAAACATGGGCCATTTTATTGATCAGTTTCAGATCTGCAGAGAGGATATTCAATCAGGTCCTGCCTAAACATACAAAAGAGAATAAATACTCAAAGTAGAGATTTTAGGTGATTCCTTTATCCCCTAATGTGTTTCCCACTGTCATCTATACAAACACACTTATATGAAGTGTACATCCTCTCCTACTGGAATTATATAGTGCATTAAAAAACCTGCACAAATTCTCTCAGGCATAATGGATTTGAGGGAATGTTTATAGTCTATTGTTTCAGTAGTAAGTGGATTAACACTCCCTCACCATGCACTGATATGACAGACAGTAATGCCTTTTATAGATCCTTTATAGCTTTTTTCAATGATCTGTAAATAATGGGTCACTGAAAATGTTTTGAACTGTGCCTTGCTCTTTTTAGGGTGTTTGTTTTTCTTGCTTGTTTACAGGCAAACTTAAGCTCAGCTTTTCCCATTCCCTGCCTCCCAACGACCCTCACTGACTTTTCAACAATGCCTGATAATCTGTTTTGTTTTTATTTGGCTTAAGAACAGCATGGAGGTCAAGTGTCTTGCTGAAGATGTCACAATTAGTGAATTAGCAGAAAGGAAAATCTACATTCTGGTTTTCTACTTGTTCTTGTGTTTCTGCCACCAGAGTTAAGCCTGCTTACTGCTTAAACCCTGTCCTGTCAAGGCTTTCAGGAAGTTAGAGCTTTGAGGATCTTTGTTGCCCCAAATCTTAATTTTGTCAAAAAGGAGTTGAATTGAGTGGAGAAAAAAGTACCTCACTATTATTTTTAAGGAAGTGTAAAGGGAAAATCAAAGAGCTTCAATTTTCCTGCTCCCTACACACACACACACACACACACACACACACACACACACACACACACACACATACACCCCTTCCCTCTGTCGATTATTTTCAGTTTATCCTGTCTATATGTTATTTGTGCATAGTAATATATGTTATTTCCTCCTTTAGACTGTGATATCCTTGACAACAGGGACTGTTTTTTTTGGGGGGGTGGTATCTTTAGCATTTAGCACTTGGTTCTAAATACATTCATATTAGCTCACACACGTATACACTTACACACACACACATACACAGACACACAGACACACACATAAAGTCATAGATCAGAAGTTCTTCCTTTCTGCCCTTATCCTCTCATTTCTTTAAAGTTTTGTTATATTCCAGAGCAAAACTGGAGTAGGGTTCCAGGACTTAAACTCTAACTGGCAATTCTAAAATCGTGTTGGTTTCTATTTGGAAGCCAGGTTTGGTAATGAATGCTGAAACTGGGTTTTTAAGCCAGAACTATAAAAATTGCAAGCAATGTTAGTATTCCAAAAGCCCCAGGGAAGGGGTGGGGAACAATGCCTAAGACTAAATTTTTCCAATACTGTTAAATCTGGAAAAGGTAACAATTAACATTGTGTTCCTTCTTCTTATAGCTGCTCTAAACAACTTATGGGCTCTGTGTACATGAAAAGGTGATAAAACTGGGTTTATTATGGTATTAAAAGAAGAGACAACTCTGGTTAACAGAATATTAAGCCCATTTTTATTTGGTGGAAGTATGGTAAGGATGCTCTGCTTTTGCCCATTTTGCTAATCTAAGCAGGACATAGGAGGATCAGCACAAAGGCTTGGAAAACAGGTTGCCCTATAATTGTGTCTTTACAGCCAACTAGGCTACCAAAATGATTTTCTTTTTCTTTCCGCATCTAGTGACCTGTGGCTAATGAGATTTGTGTTTCGATTAGTTGTAAGACATAAATTAACTAATCAATGTCAATGGATTCACAGTATTTCTCATCTCACAGAGTTCTGCAGCAGTGATCTGTATTTAATATTCAAATCAATTTCAAATCCTCAGGATGATTCTGTTAATATGGCAGACTAGAATCTGAGCATCTGGATCCTCTTCACTGATTATGAATAGGACATCTATAGATAATGGACTACTCATTGTCTTCCAGAACATTACTAATCTCCATGCTTTCAGTTACATGTGCTGAGGGGAAAAAAAAAGATGGAGTTCAGGAAGCTGCCCTGAAGTCTAGGAGTAAGGTGACAAGGAAGAAATAGGCAGAAACCTCTCTGGAGTACACAACCTGGCATATTGTCTTATTGCAAAGAGAAGCAGGGCAAATGGAGATAAAAAAGCAGTATGAGTAATTCTGAGTTTTGATGTGAAAACTTTGCAAATATTGATGGTCTTGGGGTAGGGGCCTGCCTCTTCATTTGCTAGCACCAGGAAACTCTATCTCATGCTTTGCTCTAATTGTCTCATCTGTACAATTAACTAGCATCTTGGCATAAAATGTGAAAATTTGTACAGTGTTCAAAGCATCTGTGGCCTTTATGGTACAAGTTCTGTTAGTACTGAAGCCACAGAAAATTAAATGTTCCCCAAAGAACTTCCAGATGTGTTTTATTCTAATAGGGTCATTATACAGTAAATTAAAAAGCAGGGTAAATGGAACTGTAAAATTTAAATTACTCTAAAACCACATCTCTTTGCTTTGAGCATTCATTTGTGGGGTTGCATTTGCAATAAATGTGAATTAGGCAGCTGCAATAACTGTTAATCATATATTTATAAAATAGTAATGAGGAAATGAATAGTGTAGTAAGACAGCTGCACATTTCTCTAATAGTATGTCAACTGTGAACATAATAAGATGTAGAAAATTGTTTGGTGCTATACTGATAATACAGCTGAATGTAAGAGATCACTTCAACCTCTTAACTTTACATGAATTTATACATAAAATCCATATAAAGCCATAATAATGCATTATGCCTTCGAATTGGATTCAATATTTTTCTTTGCTTTGATTTTTCTGAAATGAGCTGTACTTTTTACCAAAGTAGTCTTCCAGAGATCACTAAGGCTTTTGTTTTAGATGATGCTGTGAGCCTAATCTTGCAATTTTATTTAAAAAGACCTGCTCCAGATGTACCGAGTGTGTGTTAACGGCTTTGCTTGTTTTGGTGGAGCTGCCACCGCAGATGGTGAAGTCAGCTCTCCTTCTCCTGGGCTGAGGTTTCAATGTGTGTTGAATTTCCCTGGGTCCCACCTTGGTGCCACAATTGTGCTAACAGCACAATCCTCAGCAGTCATCCCCAGTTACCAAAAAATAAAAATCCATGATCCCTACATTGCAACATAAATGGGGCTAGCATATGAAAATCACTTCTAAGGAGCAAAAACAGCTATTGTCTTTGAAAAAAACAACTTCCTAGTCTGGACCAGTGTTAGGGTCCCCAGAAAATATAGTGCCTTCAGATATCACAACTGCCCTCAGGTTTACCCTCTGCAGTGGCAGATGTTTTACCTCCTGTGCTTATGTCAGGCACATTTTTTGCTTGTGCAGTTTTGTAGGATAATTGTGTTTTGCAAATGAATGAGAGGAGGAGGCAGATTAAGAGACCAACCAGTTCCTATTTCCTTCTTTAAAAAAAACGAAGCAAGTGATTCATCTGTTAAGAACTTGATTAGGAAATGGCACTTAAGGGTACTCAAGGTCTGGCAGAGGGTGAGAAATAGGGCAAGTCAGGTAGGTGGAAATTGGATAAAGTTTCCTTGTCTATGTAGGTATTTGGGATTAACAGGCATTCGATCAATGTTTATGAAATACCTACTATATGTTAGGATATGATGTTAATCATTGAGAATTCAAAGACCAAAATGAGAGGAGTTTAAAAAACACAAGTGACATGATTTGATCTTGGGACAAACATGACATTATGAACAGATTTTAGGCACTGAAATGTGAACAGAGAAGGATCAAGTTTGCCCAGAAGAGTTTGGGCACCAATTGCATTCATCTGCATAGTTACAATTATGGAGAGGACCTCATGTGAAGGGCTCTATTTCTTTCAATAGAAAGAACACTAAGACCACTGAGGTGAGACAAAGTACTGGCGTGCCCTAGGCAACATTTGAAAATTGCTTCCTCTGTTTGTGACTGTCCAGTTTAGGCTCTGAGCCTTCATTATAGCATTACTTAATCACAAAATAGAAGCTTACATGGCATGGAGGGAGGAATTTTCCACTTTTAAAAATACATGTATTTATAAAAATATTATGAGTATATATAATAACAAAATAGTACAGTTATAATATAGAAATAGCATGTATAATGATATAAGCTATTATTACTAACAATAATATTATATATTAGAATTGGCAGATTTGGCATTGTGAATAGAAAGTCTGCTAAGAGTCAAGAAGTCCTGAGTTCAAATCCTGAATCTGATAACATAATGGTTGCATGTCCCTGTGAGTGTCCCTTTACCTTTCCAAGAATCAAGTGAACTTTCTAAGATAAGACGGAGGTTTCAGGACAAGTGTCATCTGCATTGGTGGAGGGATTTTATTCACTGAGAGTTCCTTAGATGGATTAACTCACAGATCCAATTTAACCCCCCAAATTTGAAGCATTCCTCAGTGTACTCTCTTGTGTGTGATCCTCCAGGTGGGTGCCTACCTTGCCTATTCCTAATTATGGTTATGGTATGAACATCTTGGTTTTGAGGCAGGCTGATTCTGGGGCAGCTATTCCATTTGAGAATGGGAAATAGCACCTCCTTTGCCAGAGGATAAGACTTTTTAGTCACTTAACATAAAAGGATATCTTAATGTGATTATATTTCTGTGTAGACTCTTAGAAATGAGATACTGCTTAAATCTGTTAGGGTAGTATTAGGGCAGAGGCTTTTATTCTGGGATCCATGAACTTGTTTAAAAATGAATTTTAATAACCACATTTCAATATAATTATTTCCATTATAATCTTATGTGTTTTATTTTATGCATTTAAAAAAACATTGTTCTGAAAGGGAGTCCATGGGCTTCACCATCAAATAGGGTCTATGACATACAACAAAACCAGTTAAGAACCCCTTCCTTAGTTTTCCGGGGCAATGAGAATTTAAGTGACTTTACCATGAGCACACAGTATTTGTTCCTAGAAGATCACAGAATGTAGAGTTGTGGGGGAGGTGCCTAGCTCTTTTGTTAAGATTTCCTCTTTTCTAGATGAGGAAATTAAGGACTGCAGAGACTAAATGGCTTTTGCAAGGTTACTAAAATGGTGGTAGACCTATCCTTTTGTCTTTCGTAAGTTATTTCTATTAAAGGGAATTTTCTTTTCTAGGTTTGGGTAAGAATACTTCATGTGCATCCACAGTCCTCAAAATTTTATATAAAACATGGGGTCATAGACTTGGAGCTGGAAGTGACCTTAGAAGTTGTCTTAGTTCAACCCTTTCATTTGACAGGTGAAAAAAAAATGAGGTCCACAGAGGGGAAGTGATTTGCAAAGGTCAGACAGGTGGAGGCAGAGCCAGAATGCAGAGCCTGATGTTTTTACCAAATCCAGAGCTGTTCCATTTCATTGCATTGCCATATTGACATGACTAACAGTACTCAGAGAACCCAGGAAATATTACTGGAAGGAGTGTGAACTGTGATTTTCTAACAGGTTTTTCAATACAGAAGATTGATTTTTTTGTATCCCAAAAGTTCAAGTTCCCCGTTTTCTATCCCACAAGACTTTTTTTGGTACCTCACTCAATAGCAGCTCATGGATTAATGAGGCTTCTCTTAGGTTAAGTATATGGAATAGCCTATCCATAATGGAGGTATTCTTCTGGATCCAATGGATCCAAGTCCCACTGCCTTATAGATTCCAGGAGGTAGACAGAGAAAGAATCTTTTTACTTTGTGCCTGTCTTGGTTTGATAAAGAGGATAAAGGTCTCTGGTTGACAATAAGCTAGAAATCTACTTTCTAAAGAAATAGAATTAAATACAAAGTAGGGGCATTTGGGACTTCCTCTAAGAAAGTTTAGCTAATAAAGTGAACAAAGGATTCCATTCATTCATTATAAGACAACCTCACCTATAAGATGGATCAACAACGTGAATGAGAGCAATCTTACAACAATGTTTGGGCACTAACTATTTAAACTATTTCTATGTTGTTTTAAGTAGAGTTCCACAATGACGGTACTGGGCACATAGTAGGTCTTCAGTGGTGACTTGTGGGTTCATTGATTTCTTATTCTGAAGCAGAGTGATTTTGTTTTGCTGGGAGGTAGGGAAGGATAACTGTGATTTGTTGTGACCATAGTTAGGCCATGGAAGTAGCCACCTGCCAAGTCATCCAGATATAATAGAATAATAATAGAAGAGTCACTGAATCTCAGAGTTGGAAAGGACCACGATTGCCATTTAATTTATCCTATATCTGGGAAAAAAATCCCTTCTATAACATGCCTAGCCAATGGTCATTCAGCCTTTGCTTGGCAGCTTTCAGAAAGGTCTTTAACCACTACTTCCTTAGGTAGTTCATTCTACTTTTTCATGTTGTTAGGAAGTTTGTCCTTACTTCATATCCAAATTTGTTTTTGCTCCTATTCCTGTCTTCTGGAATAGCCAGAACAAAGGGCTTTGGCTTCCTTTTGCCTACGTTAAGAAACCTCTAAGCAATCCTCATGACTAGGTCTTTTCCCAGTCCATCTTGATGCTAATGCCTTTCTTTTGTCAGTTATCTCCAATTAAATCCTGTATATATCTTATTTGTGCATATCTATTTTATTGTCTCTTCCATTAGACTGTGAACTTCTTGAGACCAAAGACTTTCTTGTTAGTTGTGCCAGAGAAAATGTGCCACATAGCATTGGATGCTGATTAATCTAGAATACTATGCATGAGAGACTATCAAAGTGGATAGAGGGCCAGCCTTGGAATCAAGGAGACCTGTGTTCAAGTTCAGTCTCTGGTACATACAAGATATTTGAACAAAGGGCTGTTGACTTAATCTCAGTACCCTTGGCAACTCTCCCAAACTTTAAATTGATGATCAGTTACTGATCTGTATGAGTAGAGGGAGTTTCCACACTGGGAGGCATTCATAATACTTATGAAATCCCAGGTTCTGATTCTCTTTCCCTACTCTACCCCATTAAAAAAATATGGCAGATGGGTATTGGGAATACTGCACAATAAAAAGGACCTTAGTGCTAACTACATTTTAAGTCCATTTATTTGAATTACATTAGTGATTTTACTGCACCAAATAGGCTAGCTCTGCTGGGTCTTGTGAAATATTATGAATATTTCTCAAGTTATTGTGCTTTGAATCATCCCCATATTCATTTTTCTTTTTGCATATTGAACACATTTAAAGCAATTAAAATGGAAACCTGATTTGGTAACTTCATCCAAATTCTGTAAATGCCACTTCCTTCCAAATGAATGCTTGCGATCAATTTAATTTTTCAAATAAAATTATTAAATTGCTGTTATTGTTGAATCATTTTTATTACTAAAAACCTTTTAAAATGTTAATTATTGGGGCCCTTGAAACACTTTCATCTCTACTGACTTTGCTCTTCCAGAGAAAGTGCTGGCTTGTTCCTCACTCCTGACCAAATGGAAAACCCAGCCTTTACTTTTTTTTTTTAGCACCTGTCAGTGTTCTCCTTAGCTCTAATATTTATATGAATTTAACTTTAATTTTTCCCCCTTTCATCTTCTGAATTAGTCAGTATAATGCAGAGATCACTCCTTCTCCACGGCTTTCCTGTTTATTTGCCTTCACAATAGATTCATTAACTAGATTTTGGTGCCTGAGCAACGTGGCCACATCCATTTCAAAGGGAGATTTAATGGCATTTCATATTTTTCTACATTAAGGAAGATTAAAGTATATTACAATACCCTTTACTGCTCTATTTTCTTCATTTTAGAAGTGGTAAGTTTTTAAATTTTTTTCCCCCTCTTTCTTTCATCTGCAGTGTTCAATAAATTGTCCAGGCCTTTCAGATGATAGTTCCAGCAAATTGAGTTCTATATTACAACTCTGAACCATTGTTTAGCCCATCATCAGTCAGATAAAGCACCCCTATTCACACAGGACATCAAAAGAACAAATATATGTTCGAAGTGGGTAAAAAGATTACTGTGACTCAGATATTTCATTTTCTTAATTGTTAGTGATTATTTGGCTAGTTTAGGAGGTGATCAATTTTCTCACTCTGAACCTGTCCTTGTATGATGTAATCAGGATATGAGATATATGGATGAATATATATTCATGACCACAAATTACACCATTCACAGAGGGACAGTTCCATCATCTTTTAATAGCCTAAGGTGCAGGAATACTAACATTTTAATAGCAGACTGTGGATGTGAAAAGCAAGCTTCAAACTTGTCCCTTTTTCTTTTGTTATATTACGAAATGCTCTAGATTTCAAGCTGTTCTCCCAGAGAGAGGAAGCTGAAGGATGGAGGAGTAGGTGGACTGATTTTTGCAAGGCAGAGCAGGTCGAGCACAGTCTCTCCCTCTTGGCAGAAGACTTCTTCCTATGTAAAGAGTGACAGAAAGCAAAATTAGTTGTGGGGAGCCCAGAATCTAGTCCTCTAGGTCACATGGAATGTCAAATAAGCCAGTGAGTGGCTGCATCTAAACCAAGATTGGGGTTGTTGGTAAGATGTGAGAGGAAAGGGTGGAAGACAGATTTTACAACCAAACAGTCATGGGGTGTAGGTTTTAGGCAATAAGCAGGTAGCCTAGTTTTCTCAAAAGAAAAAAAGAAAATAATGGAAAACTGTAACATTCATTCGGAGGCCTCAAAGGCATAAAAAACCCAATTCCAACTGTTATAGGTCCCTGCAGGAGTCTACAAAAGAACTAAGCTTTTTAAGTAAGAAAACTAGATTTTGGCCCAGAGGGCCCTGTCATTGCTGCTTAATAGATGAAACTCTTTGGATATAAATATGCTGTTTACTTCTCAGCTTCAGCTTTCATAAAATATAACCTTTTTATGATTTACGACCCACAGAAAAACTGGAGGATGGATTTTTAGCTCTGAATTGGTTGAATGTCAACAAGAAAAATATAGATAACATATCGAAGTAGCAGGGTGTTAATGCCACACAAAATGATGAAATTATTTTTGTTTAGAAAAGTTAAGTTTGTTCTTCAAGTTGTTTGTGGAAGATGATTGGAAGAGGGGAGGCTGACCCAAAGTGGGATAGGCTCAGGCATTTTTAAGTAAGTATCTGAAAGCTTCCAGCTTGCGCTCGTCAAGCCACTTGGGCTCCCGTTTTCAATCAGCAGTGTCTCATGAAAAGTTGGTTTTCACAGGCACTTTCTCAAAAATGTAAATGACCAGGCTTCTGCTGGGCTTTGCCTCTGTCAAAATGACTTTAGGTCTTTTAAGTGTCAGCTTTTCATCATGTCTCCCAATCCAAAACGTGGGCCCTGATCCTGTGGGCAAGAGATGACAGGATAAGTCATTTTCAGGAAAATGATGGGGAACAAGAAAAGAAAGAGAAAAAACCCAAGTAGCAACAAAAACAAATGCAAGCAAGGTCTGCCTGAAAGATGATTGAATGCTAATTTTGCCAATGGTGGCTGTGTATTGGTCTTTGGCAGATATTAGTGATATGTTCGTTATTTATTCCAATTTTTTAAAACCTGGGATATCTTTTGCTCGTGTTGCTAGTGAACCCATAGAACATATAAAATAGTGTTGATTTCTCAATGTGCTTGGGGAAATAGTCTAAGCCCAGACAAATTGCTCAGGAAGTCTGCACAATGACCTAGCTTGTCACAGAGGTATGGTTCTAAAAATTGAAAAGGCTTTCTGTTTTGTTTGCTGAAAGCTGTCACTCAGCAAATTAAAATATTGACCTGTGGAGCCCCAAATGCCAGATTTTCCAGGTTTCTCACCACCCCTGGACTAGAGAATTGTAGACAGTTTGGTTGTCCTTAAAGCCTGGATGACACTGATTAGAATGGGGAGATGTTCCTTAGGATGTTTGGTTCTAAATGTAAGGAGGGCATATAGCAGGTGTTGCCAATATATATTATCCATGTGGGTTTAAATACTATTGCTCACATGGGAGCATGAATAGATACTTCTAAAATTCCCTCCATCCATCCTTCTCCAAGGGAGACTTTGATTTCTGCTAGGAGGGGAAGCAGGAGATTGATGCCAGAGTCTGATCAATCTTTTCTCCTTGGAGAGAAGAGGTACTGGGCTAGAATTATATCTGCCACATAAATATTGCTAGTCCAGGGGAGATAATTTTTAGTTCAAAGCTGAGCTCTTGATCACTATCTCTTAATGGAGAAGGAGTGTTCTAGGCTATATATCCAAGGCTTGATTTCTTTCTGCAAAATGCCAGTTACACATGTAGTAAATAGCAAACAAATCCAAGCCAGTAGAAAACAGCAATCAGAGAAAGTATACAGGTGAAAATACAAACTAGATGGTTTATTGAGGGAGCAAGTTCTCCCACTGGGAGCAAGATATCTCAACTGAGAGAGAAAGAAGATCTCACCTAAGGGGAAATTCCTCAATCTCTAATATAGTAAGCTACAGATAGGGATATCATTGAAGTTCTGGCCCCTCTAAATGCTAGCTTCTTCTTAGGAGCTTTCTCTCCCTTCAGGAAACTGAAGCCTAGAACCATGTGTTTTCCTTCTCAAAGTGGGAAGCCAGATTTCTCTTCTTCCAACCTCTTGCCAACTCTGACCCTTATGCAGGCATGAAGCATTGTATACTCAGTCACCGCCAATGAGGAAAGTCTTTTGCAAATGGACTTTGATGTGTGGGTTACATAGATAAAAGATACCCAATCAATCAACAACATGTATTTATTAAGTGCCTTCTGTATGCTAGGTGCTAGAGATACAAAAGGGAGCACCTCCATGCATTTTGATGAATATCAGGCCACTGGACCCAGATGGCTCTGGAGGAGAAAGTGAGGCTGGTGACGTTGCACAGCACCCCCTCACTGAAATCCAAGTCAACTGCAAGTCTTGTCATTCCCTGATCTCATGGTCCTCTTCAAGAATGAAGGACAAGTACAACAACAAGGGATACAAAAACAAACGTGAAAACTTACATTTTATCATGTGAGACAACATGTACACATGCAAGTATATATAAAATAAGTGCAAAATATAAACAAACTAAATACATGGTGATTTTTACGCGGTAGGGACCAGCAGCTGAGGGGAATCAAGGAAGTTCTCTCCTAGGAGTTGTGCAGATAATGCAACATCTCTCACTCTGAGCTACACTTACTCTATGTTATGGAGACTGCGTCCTATCTCTGTGTATTCTTCGAGTTGAGTCTGCTCCCTGAGTCTTCAGTATTTCAGATGCAAAAGCAGAGAAAGGATGAGCAGGTTATGCAGAAGGCAAACCTAAAGGCATGTGTTAGCACAGTCTCCTTAAGCAAACACTGAGATTATAGACTTTGAAGGTGGGTTCTGGATGGGAGTTACAATTTCCATTTGAGTTTAAATTAGTGAAATGTTTTTTATGTGTATAAGTATGTAAGTATCAGTAAACAATACATAAAACACAAAGTTACAAGACAGATACATTAAGGAAGATGGCTTTCAAAGCTTAAAGCATTCTTCTCCCTCTTAAGAAGTTTGCAAAATACAACATGGAAATTTAATTTGAAGAGGAAGCAGTACTCACTTACAAATAAGGAAATCAGGAAAAAAAACTTTGTGTAGGAAAGGATACCTGTGCTAAAATTTGAAGACAAGTCTACTGGGAGGTAGAGATGAAGAAGGAGAACATTCCAGATATAGGGGACAACCTATGTGGAGGCATGGAAGCAAATGAAGATCAAGTACTGAATTCAAGGAATATCAGGGAGGTTGATTTGGCTAGACTAAAAAATGGTGAGTAAATAGGGTGAGTAAAGCAAAATAAACTTGGAAAGGTAGGCTGGATTCAGATGGTGCAGGACTTTAAATACCAAATTGAGGAGTTTGTGTTTTATCCTAACGGAAACAGTGAGTAGTCAATCACTCAATAAGCATTTATTGAATGCTTGTTTATTGAATGGTTCTTAAAAATCAAAGACATCACCTTGCCAACAAAGGTCCATGTAGTCAAAGCTATAATTTTTCCAGTAGAAATGTATGACTGTGAGAGTTGGACTATAAGGAAAGCTGAGCTCTACAGAATCTATGCTTTTAAGTTGTGATACTGGACAAGACTTTTGAGAGTCCCTTGGAGAGCAAGGAGATTAAATTGGTCAATACTTAAAGAAATTGATTCAGCCTATTCACTGGAAGGTCAACTACTGAAGCTTAAATTCTTTGGTGACATAATAAAAAGAAGGTAATCATTGGAAAAAACACAGATGTTGGGAAAGATTGAAGTCAAAAGGCAAGTGGGACAGGAGAGGATGAGATGGATAAGTAGTGTCATGGAAACAATGAACATAAACTTGGACATACTTCAAGAGTTAGTGGAGGATAGAAGAGTCTGGTATGCTATGGTCCTTGGGGTCACCGAATGACTGAGCAACATTAACAACCGTGTGCCAGGCATTGTGCTAAGCAAAGGCAATCCCTGTCCTCAAGGAGCTCACAATCTGAGGGGGAAGCAATAAGCAAACAATTATGTTCAGTCAAGCTATATACAGGATAAATAGAAAATAATTCAAAGAAAGAAGGCATTTGAATTAAGAGGGGATAAGAAAAGCTTCTTAGAGTAAATGGGTTGTGAAGGAAAGTCAAGGCCACCAAGAGTCAGATGAAGAAGGAGAGTATCCTAGGTATGGGGGACAGTCAGAGAGAATGCCTGGTACTGAGAGATTTGTGGAATATTAAGAAGACTAGTTGCAATGGATCAAAGAGTATGTAGTGGGTTATAAGGTGTAAGAAGACTAGACATGTGGAGGGGGCTAGGTTATGAATGGCTTTGAACATTAAACAGAGGATTTTATATTTGTTCCGAGAGGTAATAGGAATATGATATCACATTCCACTGGCATTTATAATGTGACATGCTCTGTTCTTAGTGATGTAATTGCTTTGTATCCTGGTTGACTTTAAAATACCATCTACTATAACTCCTAATTCCCTGAACTGAAGTCAAGATCAAATAGGCAAAGAAGAAATCTATGCTGTGGGTATAACAGCTGAAAGAAATAATCCTGCTTTCCCCCAGTCTCTGACAAATGACTTGGTAAAAAATAAGTTGTTTGCTTGGTATTTCTCCCATTACAATGCAAGATCTTTAAGATTTGTTTTTCTCCTTTTTTTGTGTCCCCAGCACCAATAGTAATGCTTGGCAGATACTAAGGGCTTAACAAATGCATAATGACTGACTCAACTTACTCATAAAAATCTTGTAAGGTTGGGAGTGCAAGTGTAATTATCTCCATGTTAGAGGTAAGAAAACTGAAGCTCAGCGATGTTAAATATACTACCTAAGGCTACATATCAAAAAGGGTTTTATTCTGAAGGCAATTGGGACCAAAAAAAGAGTCTGAGTAGGTGAATGATGTGTCCAGTCCCATGCATTAATATTATTTTTACAGTACATGTATAATCATGCAAAAGAGTTTTTCTTGACTATCCACAGAGAAAATACCAAGTGTATGACTAAAGTCTGTTGTTCAGGTTAGGATATTCATTAGAGGGGCTTCCTATAGAGAACATCTATTGGTATATACATATATGTGTGTGTGTGTACATATATATATATATATATATATATATATATATATATATATATATGGATGTATCTTAGTTGGGTACTTAAATGGCCAATAAGTCTAGGCCAGGATTGACTATTAAGAGCAGAGTAAGCTGGATAAAACAAAATTCAGCTTCTCCCTCAAACAAAGGTCTGTCTTTTAAGCCACATTACTTTCCAGTGATATCATATGACAGTATGCCATGGAATCTCACAGCCTTTGAAGAAATGAAGTTGGTGGTCATTCATAGGACAATGGAGAAGTCTAGAGACTATGTGAATGGGCCACAGAACATTGAATACAAGAACATTTTGTGAGAGAAGCACTCTCAAGAATATCATCAAGGACGTGAATGATTGAAAATGAAGATGGTCTGGTCATAGAGCAGGAGTGAGGCATGTCTAATGGAGAGTCCATGTGCTCAATTGGCATTCTTTTTTTTTATATCAGCAATAACTTTTTCTTTAATTTTTATTAATTTATTTAACTTTTAACATTCATTTTCACAAAATTTTGGGTTCCAAATTTTCTCCTCATTTGTCCCCTCCCCCCACCCCAAAACACCGAGCATTCTAATTGCCCCTATCACCAATCTACCCTGTCTTCTCTTTTGTCCTGTAGGGCCAGATAACTTTCTATACCCCTTTACCTGTATTTCTTATTTCCTAGTAGTGAGAACAGTACTTGATAGTTGATCCTAAAACTTTGAGTTCCAACTTCTCTTCATCCCTTCTTCCCCACCCATTCCTTTTGGAAGGCAAACAATTCAACATAGGCCATATCTGTGTAGTTTTGCAAATGACTTCCATAATAGTTGTGTTGTGTAAGACTAACTATATTTCCCTCCATCCTATCCTGCCCCCCATTGCTTCTATTCTCTCTTTTGATCCTGACCCTCCCCAAGAGTGTTGACTTCTAATTTCTCCCTCCTCCCTTCCATCCTCCCCCACCCTGCTTATCCCTTCTTCCCCACTTTCCTGTATTGTAAGATAGGTTTTCATACCAAAATGAGTGGGCATTTGATTCCTTCCTTTAGTGGAATGTGATGAGAGTAAACTTCATGTTTTTCTCTCACCTCCCCTCTTTTTCCCTCCACTAAAAAGTCTTTTGCTTGCCTCTTTTATGAGAGATAATTTGCCCCATTCCATTTCTCCCTTTCTCCTCCCAATATATCTCTCTCTCACTGCTTAATTTCATTTTTTAAAGATATGATCCCATCCTATTCAATTCACTCTGGGCTCTCTGTCCCTGTGTGTGTGTGCATGTGTGTGTATGTGTAATCCCACCAACTACCCAGATACTGAAAAGTTTCAAGAGTTACAAATATTTTATTTCCATGTAGGAATGTAAATGGTTCAACTTTAGTAAGTCCCTTATGACTTCTCTTTGCTGTGCACCTTTTCATACTTCTCTTCATTCTTGTATTTGAAAGTCAAATTTTCTTTTCAGCTCTGGTCTTTTCACCAAGAATGCTTGAAAGTCCCCAATTTCATTGAAAGACCATTTTTTTCCCCTGAAGTATTATACTCAGTTTTGCTGGGTAGGTGATTCTTGGTTTTAGACCTAGTTCCTTTGACTTCTGGAATATCATATTCCACATCCTTCGATCCCTTAATGTAGAAGCTGCTAGATCTTGTGTTATCCTGATTGTATTTCCACAATACTTGAATTGTTTCTTTCTAGCTGCTTGCAATATTTTCTCCTTGACCTGGGAACTCTGGAATTTGGCCACAATGTTCCTAGGAGTTTCTCTTTTTGGATCTCTTTCAGGCAGTGTTCTGTGGATTCCTTGAATACTTATTTTGCCCTCTGGTTCTAGAATCTCAGGGCAGTTTTCCTTGATAATTTCATGAAAGATGATGTCTAAGCTCTTTTTTTGATCATGGCTTTCAGGTAGTCCCATAATTTTTAAATTGTCTCTCCTGGACCTATTTTCCAGGTCAGTAGTTTTTCCAATGAGATATTACACATTCTCTTCCATTTTTTCATTCTTTTGGTTTTGTTTTGTGATTTCTTGGTTTCTCATAAAGTCATTAGCCTCCATCTGTTCCATTCTAATTTTGAAAGAACTATTTTCTTCAGTGAGCTTTTGAAGCTCCTTTTTCATTTGGCTAATTCTGCTTTTGAAAGCATTCTTCTCCTCATTGGCTTTTTGAACCTCTTTTGCCAATTGAGTTGGCCTATTTTTCAAGGTGTTACTTTCTTCAGTATTTTTTTGGGTCTCCTTTAGCAAGGTGTTGACCTGCTTCTCATACTTTTCTTTCATCTTTCTCATTTCTCTTCCCAGTTTTTCCTCCGCCTCTCTTACTTGATTTTCAAAATCCTTTTTGAGCTCTTCCATGGTCTGAGCCCATGGTATATTTATTTTGGATGTGTGGGATACAGAAGCCTGGACTTCTGTGTCTTTCCCTGATGGTAAGCATTCTTCTTCCTCATCCCGAAAGGAAGGGAGGAATTATCTGTTCACCAAGAAAGTAACCTTCTATAGTCTTATTTTTTTTTCCCCTTTTCTGGGCATTTTCCTAGCCAGTGACTTGACTTCTGAGTATTCTCTTCACACCCACTTTGCCTCCAGATCCTCCCAGGCAGCCCTTGGGGACTGAAATGCGAATGCTGCTTCCCAGCCTCAAGGCTTTGGGTGGGGGCGGGGCTGCTATTCAGTGTGAGATTAAGTTCAGGTGCTCAGGTTGGGGCAGGGCCACCACACAGAGTTCGGTTCCCTCAGGGGGTTTATGTGGAGACCTTCAACAATGGATCCAGGCTCCTGCCTGCTTGGGGCGCCCCTGTCTGCTGCCGCTCCTGCTGTCTCCCGAGGGGACCTGAGTTATGGGGACACCCCACTCCCCACTCGACCAACCAAAGAGACCCTCTCACCAATCCTTGTCACCTGTGGGTGGAAGGCCCTGTGTGGCTGCTGGAGATTCTGTCCCTGAAGCCTGCTGGACTCTGCTCTGGGTCTGGTGCGCGACGGATCTTTTGGGTCAGTTTTTCAGGTCTCTCTGGAACAGAAATCTCATCCACTCCATTGTTCTGTGGCTTCTGCTGCTCCAGAATTTTTTGGGCGTACTTCTTTACAGATATTTTATGGGTTGTGGGTTCAGAGCTATCATATGTGTGTCTTTCTACTCCGCCATCTTGGCTTCTCCTCAATTGGCATTCTTGAAATATGAAGAGAAAGTGAGAAAAGGCCCCAGCACATTTGCATAGATGGGCTGGAATTTGAATTGTTGGAGTGAATACCCAAATGAGGATCATGATCATAGATCCATTAGATTTTTGGAGAGAAAGGGGGGAAAAAAGGACATCATAAAGAATAATGACTGGAGACAGGGTGATTAATGAGACAGTTATTCCAACATTTCAGGGAATGAACTAATGAGGACTTGAACTAAAGTGGTGTTGGTATGAATGAAGAAGATGAGACAGATATAAGAGATGTTGTCAAGGTCAAATTGACAGAATTTAGCAGCTTGTGGAATGTGAGGGATGGGAGAGAAGAAAGAATCAAAGATGGACCTAAGATTGCAAGTCTGAGTGTGGTCAGGAGGGTAATGGTGCTATCAATAGAATGAGGAACATCAGAAAGGAAGGGTTTTGGGGGGAATATGATGCATTCAATATTGCACACAAGTCTGAGGTGTCAAAGGAACGTCCAGGTGAAGATACACTACAAGTACCTGGAAATACAGGACTTCACAGTTTGGATTCAGTCAAAGGGCTGCACTTGAGGACCTAAAGAGCCATATGTTGCCTTGAGGCCTTTGGCTCCCCACCCTTGACTATAGGTGGTGAAGAGGGAAGTGTTTTTCTTCTGGCATACTGTGATACTTTTTCAAACAGCAATAGATATTTGAGCTCCAAGAGCTTTCTCCACACTGGAATTAAAGAGTCTCTTAATGGGCTTGCCTTGAGGTATCTTACAATAAAAATTCCCAGAGGTCAGTGGAGTTTGCACATAAGTTTAATGAAAAATAACACTTTTTATCTTATTCTCAGAGCTACCAAAGGCTCAGTTCTGACTTTTTTTTTCAGTCAATACTGAGATAGGCTGCTTCTTTGCCTAAGGGGCTGCCTGTCTAGTTAGCTACTGCCCTTCTTCTGCCCATTTCTTTTCATATTTCAAACAACACTAGGTTTGTTCCCATCTTTTAAACTTCCAACATTTTATTCAGGTAAGTAAGATTAAAAATGAACATTAAATGGGAGACAGTGAACAAGCATCAGTCAGAAGACCTGTGTTCATGAACTGGCTCCAATATTTAGTGACTGTGTGACCAAAAGCAGGCCATTTCACCTTGTAATTTCCTCATCTGAAGAATGGGAATAATACACTTACGCTATCTGTCTCATAGAATTGTGAGAAGGCAAGGGCCTACATTTTTCTCTTACTTCTGACAATTTCTATCCTCTGGCCTTGGGACTCTCTGACCTCTCTAGGTTACAATTGTCTTCTCTTTAAGTTAAAGGGGTTGGACTGGGTGACCTCTGAGTTGCCTTTCAATTCTCTGTTACTATAAGGTGGGCATAATAATGCTTTTGTTACCTATTTCACAGAGCTGTTATGAGCAACGTATTACATAAACCTCAATGCCCTATAGAAATGTGAGTTATTATGACAATACTCTGTAAAACCCCATGGCCCTGTGTGCCACTCAAATCCTAACACATTGCTTTTGGTCTAGGAGATCTGATTGGTACCAAATGGTAAAAAGTATTACTTGAACTACTGTTCAACTGCTAACATTATATAACTCTTTTTCTTGTCATCTAAGTAGGAAGTAATCCTACTTAGAATTGCATTTGATTCTGATTTTTCTCAAGCTGAAAAGAGACACGGTGATTAATTAATTATACATATCTACATTCAGCCACAAGGAAAACAGAATCAGTTCTAAATGCCAACATGGACCATGGCACACAAATTTAAGTGAATTGAATAGTAGTCTCATCCAGATGGACCTTGCATTAGCAGATGAGAGAATTGAAACAGTAAAAAATTGTAAGAGTCTTGACTCCCATGGTTGAGATGAGTGCTAGATCAGGTTGGAGAAATGGTACAGTCCTGGATCAAATGAGACCTTGACCAAAGGCTTCAGTCAATTATTTAAATTTAATTTTTATTTTTTTTAATTTATGGAATAAAATAAGCATTTCTATAATATAGTATAATAAAAAAGATGATTGCATAAAGGATATATGGAGAAAAATGTTATCTGCATCCAGTCAATTATGAGTGGAAGCTCCTAGGGATTCTGGGTCATCAAATTGTCCTACTGAGACCTTTGCCTCGTCTTTTTCCTCTTGTGCTTCAGCCTTGCTGCATTCTGGTTTTTCTTCCTCTGGCCTCTCAAGGCAAAGAGGAAGCCCATATAATGGTGTTAAGATCAAATGATTCTGAGTATCTTATGGTGTCTAATCTCAGTTGGATGTACTATTTATTTGTAGTAAGAATGATAATTATTAACATTGCTTACTATTAGTGAGGCATGATTGCTAGAACACAACTCTGACATGAAGACTAACTCAATATTTTGTCCTTCTTTTGAAGAGATTAATTGAAGTGTCCAAAGTCATACAATGAATGAGACAGGTAGCCATCAGTTTCATTATTACTGCCATCATTATTGGAACCAACGAATACTTACAATATTTTGGTACATGGGACCATGTTCCAGACTTTGTGTTTAAGAAAGAGGCCTATCACAGAGAAGTTCTGTGGGTGTTGATTGGGCAAGATTTTGTCATAGATATTGACACAGGGTTTTGGGGTCTAGGTCTTCATTGTGCCAACATAACTATTTGAAGATTCATTCTGTCTATTGAGATCCTATCCACCCTTGAAGACTCATCTTTGATGATACCTCCTCCATTAAGTTTTCCTAGTCTCCCTCCACTGGATATGATCTTTCTCTAAGCAACATGGAGTACCTTATACCGTCTTATGTTTTCATCATATTCTATTTTGCTTTATAATTATTATGGTTATTGTATATTTCTTGCTGTTCTTCAGTTGTTTCAGTTGTGTCTTACTCTCCATGACCCCAATTGTGGTTTTATTGGCAAAGATACTGGAATTATTTGTCATTTTCTTCTCCAGATCATTTTACAGATGAGAAAACTGAGGCAAATAGGGTTAAATGACTTGTTAATGTCTGAGACTGGATTGGAACTTAGAAAGAGGCATCTTCCTGATTCCAAGCCAGATTCTCTATCTACTGTGCCACCTAACTGCCCTTAATTGAATATTTATGCTTGTGTTATATCCCCACTGCTAGACTGTGAATTCCATGAGGGAAAGACTATGTTTTAATTATCTTTTTAACTTCTCTGGAGTCTTTCATAGTGCTATGTATGCTGGAAGCATTTCCCAAATGACTATTAAATGAATGAACAAGAAGTGAAAATTCAGTCACTCAGCCTGTTATTAACATCAGAAAACAAAATGAAAAGGGATTTGATTTATTCTTTTCACTGAATAAACTTTTAAAAGCATTGCATAAAGAAATGCAATAGGAGGTTTAGTTGTAGTACATTAGAGTAATACATGTAGAGAAATATGTTTTTGTCAGTATTTAGAATGGTTAATGCTCATATTTGGCTGCCATTTTTTATTTTATTCCTAATGTATAGTTTTGAACAATCCAAATCAGGCAAGGAAGTGAAACAACTCCAGACTGAGTCAGGTGAGCATGGTTATATCTAACAATGGCATGACAGCATAGCTGAGTTGGTGTGTGTGTGTGTGTGTGTGTGTGTGTGTGTGTTGAATAGACCATGGCAATGAGTATGGAAGGACTTATTTATCCTTCTTTGAAACAAATAATTTTGCCCCTTACAGACACTGGGATCCAAGAGTTGCCTTCTTTTGCAATCTGCTAGCAGTGTAATGTTGGGCAGTTCATCTATCCATACCATCATTACCACTCACCACTACCTTTCTCTCCCTCTCCTTGGTGTCTAGAGTTGTTGCCTTTTAAAAGCAGTGTTTGTACAACCGGCAAAGTTGCTTATGAACGTAAACATTCTAACTGAGCACCAGAAAGACAGTCACAACTGATGAAGGAAGCAATCAATCAATCATTATGTGCCAAGGATACAGAGACAAAAATGAAACAGTTCCTGTCTCAAGATGGTTGCATTAGTTTTGGGGAAGAAAACAATGTAGTACATATATAATAAAGGCATGATATTTTTTTTGATTGGGAGGCACTGTCAGTGAGGTGGGAGTCAGGGAAATCTCCACTTAGAAGGTGATGCTAAGCTGAGATCTGAAGGGGGCTAGGAAGTTTAAAAGGCGACGTTGAGGGAGTGCACTCCAAGCATAAGGAACACCCAATACAAAGACATGTGAATGGGAGATGGAGTGTTTTGTGTATAAGGTTGAATAAAAAGGCCAGTTTAGCGGGAATCACAGAGTGTGTAAAAGTGAGGGATGTATAACACAGTTGTTGTGAAGGGCTTTGAATACCAAAAAGAGTTTACATTTTATCCTATAAGAATAGAGATTCACTGGACTTTACTCAAAAGGCAAGTGACATGGTCAGAACTCTACTTTAGGAAAATCACTTTGTGGAGGGGACATAAGTGAAACAGAGAGACTATTCAGGAGGTTATTGCCAGGAAAGAGGCATAGATTTTGACCTACAGCAGTAACAATGTGAGTAGAGAGAAGACATAAGAGAAATAAAATAGGAGAAATTGTAGAGGGAGAATAACTACCACCTCCCCTCACTCATCTACCCAAATGGGGAGTAATTGAAAGGAAAAAAGTATCAGGGGCATGGAGTCAGGGTGCGGAGATTCACAGTAAAGGAGATCATTACTCATAAGTGTATTTTCTCTGTTCATTTCACTGTCCTTTTGGGATTCAATTGGACAATAGACATCTTTTATCCACTTCATATTTTTAGTAGGGATAGTTAGACCAAAATGTTTTGAGTTGTTTTTGATTTAATTTAGGAGCCTATGTGATATTATAGACTTGATATAATTAGAAAGATGCCATCTACAAACAGGAGCATCTGGAGAACCTTACCATCCATAGGCAATCCTTCTTCAATTTGGACTTTGCCCTGGGCATCTTCTGTGGCAATCCACAACAACTTTGGGAAACATTCATCCTCCTGTTTTTTTGCCTCCCTTGATCAGTTTGGGAGACAATTTTTAAAAATGTGTTTCCAGGTGATTTTACAATGACCTTTTTCGATATGATTGATTCTGGACTTTTAATCCATTTTTCATTTAAAATTGATGTCTTTTAAAAATATCATTCATTTACAAATATAGCTCACTTTGTCTCCTACTCACTCCCATCCACCATACTAGGATTGTGGATTAAAAAAAAAACCACTTCTAAAACATCTAGGGTAAAGGTCGTTATCACTACTATTGCTATATCTTACTGTTAGATGATATTTCTAGCATCCAATTCTCCTTTTTGTTCTTCTTTATCGTCCTCAAATTGTGCTTTTCCCCTCCCTCCTTTTAGGGCTTACTTAATTGTGCTGTATGTTCCAATGGCCATCTACTTGGGGCAAAAAATTTATGATTATGCTCTCAACTACATGTAATTTTCCTCTTAAAGAAATTCAGTTGTCTATCATATATATTCCTTTCTTGTCATTGGATGACCACAAATATTTCAGTTTTTAAAATAACTTTCAGGACAAGATTTGTCTGGGAAGGAGTATTGGGAAGTATTGTAAAATAACAACAATAAAAAACACAGCTTACCTTTTGTCTTCAAGCCAATCCTTAATTTTTTCCCCACACAAAACTGACTATAGAAACTTCAGAATCAGTGTTCCTGGATAGGTAGTATTCTAAAACAAAGAGGTAAGTAAGGAGTCCACCCAAACCTGGGTGAAAACTTGGGCAGAGGCACAGATACATATCAATATATAAATTTTTAAAGGAAGAGGTTAAAGATTAATAAAGAGCAAAAGCCACAGATATATGTACAGTAATTTATCATCTTGAGGTTTTTCTGCTTTATCGATTTCAGCTTACATGCCCATTTTTCTTTGATTCTTCTCCTCTTTCTCTCCAGTGTTCATGCTCTTTTTCTTTTGTTTCTCCACTTAAATCTGCTCCTGATTTCCAAGACCTTTTTCTCCTGTTCCCTTCGCAGCCCTTTCACCTGGGAAGATCCCTCTGTCCCCTCCCAGAACCTCCATTTTAAGTAAAGTGTCCAGATCAATCCTGTTCACTAATTCATTCCTCTCAGGGTATCATTCCTGATGACTTGACTGTCAGATGGTGTTCTCTCTCTCTCTCTCTCTCTCTCTGTCTCTCTCTCTCTCTCTCTCTGTCTCTCTCTCTCTCTGTCTCTCTCTCTCTGCCTTTGTCTCTGTTTCTCCCCTTCTTCCTTCCCCCATTCATACCTTTCAGCTTCATTTTATATGTTGTCTTTCCCCATTAGAATATAAGCTCCATGAAGGGAGAAATTGTACTTCTTTTTTGCGTCTATTTGTGTTCCCAGTGTCTGGAATATAGTAAGCACTCAATAAACAGGTGTTGACTTAAGCTTTTATTCATGTCATTTAATAACTCTACTTGTCAATAGAAGTAAAAATAAAGCTTATAATACATTTGCAAGTATTTTTAAATTGCTCTTCAAAGTGTTTAAAGACCTCATTCGTTATTACAATACTTTAAATACTCCCTTCATCGTGGACCTGACTTTCTACTTTCTTTAGTTCTTCAGGAAAGATAAGATGTTCATCATTGGTCACTTGTTTGAAACAATAAACTGTGCCTCCTGAAAATCATATCTTGTCATTGATAACAGTAGTTGATCAGCCATTTCTACATATTAAGAGTGATTACATTCCTTTTGTTTTCGAGTCATTTAAAACCCAAAGAAAAATTCTAGGCACAGTCCTAAGCCATCCTTCACCCTCTGCTTGAAATTGGAGTTTTAAACTTACATGATTTTATATTTGTTCACTATATACAGGATGCAGGAGTCCTCTTACAATTCTTTGATAACTAGTTCATCATCTTGCTTAATGATCCTGAAAGTGATGCAAAGGGCCTTCAAAATGAATGAGTCATAAGTCATGATTCTGGGATTAGTTTCTCAAAAATTGCTATTCTAAGTATTTCAAAGAACTCATTCATGATATGCTGGGAAGGATTCACTTGATTTTGGGCCTGATCATCTGTCTTCATTTGATAGATGATTTACTTGGCCATACCAGGGAAAGCACATTCAGCAAAGATACAGAATTTATTTGGTTGGACACAGCTTTCCTGTTTCTGTGTTGGCCATTCTGGTCACTGGTCGGAAGCTTGAGGAAATTTTAATTCCCTGGATGTGCTTAGGCCACCAGGAAACTATATCAGTGATTCAAATCTTAGTTCCCAGAGCCCATTAAATATCAAGTGTCCATACCTTTTAAGGAAAAACCAGCATAGTCTGAGTAGAGTAAGTTTCTAAGATCTTGTTATTACTACAGCAATTTGCATTACCTTGGCAAGGATTTAAGTAAAATTTGTTAAGTGGAGAACTTACAAGAAGAAAAATTATAACACTCGAAAAAAAGTAACTTTTTTGGAAGAGGGATAAGAGATGGGGCAATGGAGATGAAACTGGTTCTTTCTCAAGAAATTTATATCAAGTGTACGTTGAATTAGCAAACTCATCTTTTTTTTCTAAGTGACCATCTTTGTCAATACAGTGAGAGCCCAACAAATCTAGAGGCAATTTGGAATTGATCGGAACTAATTTTACTTTCTCTCCAGAAATTAAATTATTTCCAAGTAAAAGACTTTCCAAAATTCTGCAAAATTTTACTTTTTTTTCTAGTCCAACAGTTTGGTAAGCTTCTGCTGAAGGGAACACATAATTTAAAAAAAGGCTAATAGTGTCATGAAATCTATCACTTGCTAAATTCAGGTTCAGACAATGAAAGTCAATCTCGTGCCCATTTTAAGCACATACTATTAGCATCAGCGCAAAAAAGACCATATTTATCTCAGAATCTCTTAATCTCTGGATCCATCAGATCATATATTTTCCCAAAAACAATGTTGGAGAGTCATCTTTCAGCAAACAATTGTAACTTCCATAGGACCAATCCTCCCTTTCTATGTTAAATCTACCTATTTGTAATCAGTCATATGATGGATTTAATAAACTCCAGAGACTTTCTGTTGCCTCTAGGATAAAATATAAACTCTTTTGTTTGACTTTTAAAGTCCTTCATAACTTGGATCCAACTTGTCTTTCTAACTTCATTATGTATTATTCCCCTTTCTGTCCTCTGTGTCTAGTCACAATAACCTTCTTGCAGTTTTCCATACACAACACTCCATCTTCCATCTCCTTGTCTTTGTGTTAGATGTCTGCTATATGCAGGATACCCTCCCTGCATACTTCTCCCTCCCTTCCATATACACAGCTTGAAAATCCATCTTCTATCTGAATCCTTTCCTGATTCCTCCAACTGTACCCTTTCTCTTCACCTACACTGCAGTTAACAACCTTGCATTTGTCCTGCATATATTTGTTTTATATATATGTACTTATCTCCCAGGATAGAATATAAGTTCCTTGAGAAAAGAATATCACTTCATTTTCTTGTCTTTATATCCTCAATACCTACAACAGTATCTATAACACAGTGGGTATTTAATAAATGCTTATTTATCAATTAATTTCCTATAGAGAACTGCTAGACTATAAGCATGCAATGTGCTGCTATTTTTTCTAAACTCTAGCATGAAGTAACCTATAGCAGGAATAGGGAAGATCATGTCGTTCTGGAATATAATAGACACTTCTCATTGAGTATCCTTAAAAAGATTGGTTTAGTGATCCACATAGGAAAAAAACAAGTGGGGAGGGGGATAATGCCAAGATGGCAGAGTAAAAGCAAGGACTTCCCTGAATTCTCCCCCAAAGACCCCCAAAGACCATCATTTTATAGGTATTCTAGAGCTACGGAACCCAAGAATCACTGAGTGAAACAAATTCCAACCCAAGACAATGTGGAAACTGACAGAAAGGATCTATCACACTGGGCAGGGAGTGGAGGGCATTCCAGCATGGGCTGCACCAGCACAGATGGGCCAGAGCAGACCTCAGGAAACTAAATCATTGACAGCTATGGCAGTTTTCAGACTTGTCAACCCACAGACACCAAAAAAGACAGTGGGAAAAATCTGTGGGACCTGGGTAAAAGAAGAACACAGTCTGGCCAGTCTGGCCCCACCCTCAGGGTGGTAGTGGTGGTGGTGGCAGCAGTAGTGTCAGAGTCTGTTTCCAGAGTTCTGGGCCCACAGATAGTGGGGGATCGAGTGTCTGATGCAAAGCCCCTGGCACCTGGGACAGTACCCCCATCCTCACCCCCACCCCACCCCCAACCCCACTGGAAGCAGAGTCCTATCTTAACAAAGAATCAGAAAGTCAAGTATCTGGCTGGGAAGATGAATAAACATCATAAAAAGAACTCATATTATAGAATCTTACTCTGGTGACAAAGAATATCAAAACATAAAACCAGAAGAAGACAAGAAAGTCAAAACTCCTACCTCAAAACCTCCAAGAAAAATATGAATTCATCACAGGCCATGGAGAAGTTCAAAAAGTATTTTGAAAATCAAGTAAGAGAAGTAGAAGAAAAACTGGTAAGAGAAATGAATGATGCAAGAAAAACATGAAAAATGAATCAACAGCTTGCTAAAAGATGCCCAAAAAATACTGAAGAAAATAACACCTTAAAAAATAGAATAACTCAAATGGCAAAGTCCAAAAAGTCAATGAGGAGAAGAATGTCTTAAAAAGCAGAATTGGTCAAATGGAACAAGAGGTCCAAAAGCTCACTGAAGAAAGTAATTTCTTCAAAATTAGAATGGAGTAAATGGAAGCTAATAACTAAGAGAAATCAAGAAATTATAAAATAGAACTGAAAGAATGAAAAAAAAGGCAGTATGAAATATCTCATTGGAAAACCACTAACTGGGAAAATAGATCCAGGAGAGATAATTTAAAAATTATTGGACTATCTGAAAGTCATGATGAAAAAAAGAGCCTAGTAATCATCTTTCAAGAAATTATGAAGGAAAACTGCCCTGATATTCTGGAACCAGAGGGTAAAATAGAACTTGAAAGAATCCACCTATCACCTCCTAAAAGAGATCCTAAAAGGAAATTGTATAGGAATATTGTAGCCAAATTTCAGAGTTCCCAGGTCAGGAAGAAAAATATTGCAAGCAGCCAGAGTGCCACAATTCAAGTATTGTGGAAGTAAAGTCAGAATAATACAAAATCTAGCAGCTTCTGCATTAATGGATCAAAGGGTTTGGAATATGATATTCCAGAGGTCAGAGGAGCTAGGATTAAAATGAAGAATCATCTACCCAAAAAACTGAATATAATCCTTCAGGGAAAAAATGGGCATTCAATGAAATAGAGGACTATCAAGCATTCTTGATGAAGATCAGAGCTGAATAGAAAATTTGACTTTCACATACAAGAATCAAGAGAAGTATGAAAAGGTAAACAGGAAATAGAAATCATAAGACACTTATTAAAATTGAACTGTTTACATTCCTACATGGAAGGATGATACTTGTAACTCATGAGACTTTTCTCAGTATTAAGGAAGTTTGAGGAAATAGATAGACAGACAGACAGATAGATAGATGGATGGATGGCACAGGGTGAGTTGAATATGAAGGGATGATATCTAAAAGAATAAAATTAAGGTGTGAGAGAGGAATATAGTGGAAGGAGAAAGGGAGAGATAGAATAGGGTAAATTATCTCACATAAAAGAGGCAAGGAAAAGGTTTCACAATAGAGGGGATGAGGAGGGAGGTGAAAAGGAATGAGTGACCTTACTCTCATCAGATTTGGCTTAAGGAGGGAATAACATATGCACTCAAATGTATGTTTTTGGGTATATTACCCTATAGGACAGAAGGGAATAAGGGCGGAGATGATAGAAAGGAGGGCAGATTGGGGGAGGGAGTAGTCAGAAGCAAACACTTTAGAAAAGGGACAGGGTCAAACGAGAAAGCAAATTAATTAGGGGGCAGGATAGGATGGAGGGAAATATAATTGGTCTTTCATAACATGACTATTATGGAAGTGTTTTGCATCACTATACATGTAAAACCTATATTGAATAGCTTGTCTTCTCAAGGAAGGTGGATGGGGAGGGAAGAAGGAAGAGAATTTGTAACTCAAAGTTTTAAAAACAAATGTTAAAAATTATTTTTACATGCAACTGGGAAATAAGATATGCAGGCAATGGGGTATAGAAATCTATCTTGCCCTTCAAGAAAGTAAAGGGGAAGGGGATAAGAAGGGGGGGCATGATGAAATCGCCAGCAGACTGGAGGAAGGGGCACTCAAAATTCATGCCATCTTGGGATGGGGAGGAGGGGAGAGATGGGGAGAAAATTTGGAACTCAAAATCTTGTGGAAATGAATGTTGAAAACTAAGAATAACTAAATAAATTTTAAAAAAGAAAAAAAAACAAGTGGGTAATGAATACATATTGACCAGATTGTGGCAAGGATGGACAGACTATTGAATTAATCAGTACATGTATCCTGGGTAGTCGCTGAAATGGGCCCAAAACTGAATAGAAAGAAGAAAATATTGGAAAATACTTTCAATAATTTTGAAATTTTTCCCTTATAAAAATTAATTGTTTTAACAACAGCATTCTTTTAGTGATGGCTATATCTATATCATCTATATCATGATTTCCAAAGAATCAAAACTGGGTGATCCAAAGGACAATGCAAAGACACATGGTAGCTTGCAGGATATTACTAATAAGACGAACACAAGAGATGCTGTAGGAGATATAATTAAGAACATGTATGGTCAGAAAAATAGTTTACCAGTTTGATAGTGAGACCAAGGGATGAGCCATTCAAATCTTAACAGTGGTACCCCATGATGTGTTAAGCACTAGAAGGTCTTCAGTGCATTCTGTTGATCTTCTATCTAGAATTTGTATACAATGGAGATGGGTAACAGTTATGCCAGATGAAAGCTACTAGATAAGTTTCAGTCTGTACTGGGGAGGGGGATAGAGGGTATACCCAGAGTGTGGAGATTCTAGATCCATCAAAGCATAATATTGAAGAATATTTCATTTGACTTTTACAATTTGATGAGGTTGATCGTTTTCTCCCCAAAGAAGAAACTGGAGCTCAGAGAAGATGAAGTGACATGTTTGAGGTCACAAAATTAAGTATCAGCTGCAACTTGAACAATCTCCGATTCCAAATGCAACGTCTTTTCCACTATATTATCTAGTTATTTTCTATGCTGGGCATTGAATACTTATTTCACTCATGCTCAAAGTGTAAAATATCCTAGCTGTATTTTTTCCCTTGCTTGGTAAGCATTTTTTTTGGTTGTTTAATTAAAGTTGATAATCAGTACAGGATGGTGGAGAATGGCATATTTTTACATTTTAAAAAGTTTACTGTTCCCTTTGTATTAAAATTTTGGTTCTAAGCCTAGTTGGCTTACAGGCACATTAATTTAATTTTATCTGTGATTTCAATCAGCATGGTATGCTATTAATTTGAGGTTGACTGCTGGCAGAAAGAATCTTTCACCAATATCTACTTTTTAGCTAAGTAATCATGTAGTAATTAGGCTGCATGTTGTACACAATCTTGATTTAAATAGTCTTCACTTAGTTTTTTGTCTATGGAGATAAAAAGCTATTTTGTCAGTATTTTGAAAATAGGAAATCATCTTGATTATTTTCATAAAAAATCAGCATTCATGAATAGTCATACTATCTTATGAACAGTTAATCTACAAGTCAGAGATTTGCTTCCTTGCCCTGTGTTAGAGATCCATTGTGAATGCATCAGGATACAAAGGACATATTAGATTTTGTTGGTCTCAACTGTTCTATCCTGCAGAATCACAGAATCTTAGACCTGAAAGAAACATTAGAATATAGAATATCAGATTGTAAATGTTAGTGCTGTAAGGGACCTGACATCATATAATCCAAACTCTTCATTTTATAGATGGAAAAACTGAGGTCCATAGAGGTGAAATGATTTGTCCACCTTGCAGAGAGATAACAGAAATGAATCTATTACAGCTTAGGTTTTCTCTAAGCTGAATACTCTTCTCTATTATATTTGGCTGTTTCTTAAAAGGTTTGTTTTTGCTTCCTCTCTTTCCTACTTTTTTTTTTCTTTTTGGCTCCCTTCATTCCCTCCTATCTGTTAAAAAATCCAGTTAATAGGAAAGAAGTAAAAATACATGCACTTGGGTTCCAAGGGGGATGACTTCCACCTCAACCCTAGGTCTGGGCATTTGGGGCAAGGGGGATGTTCCATATAGAGCTTAGTTTCTTGGATCAGGGAATTCCAGTGAAAAAGGTGATAGTGGAGAATAAGTATTACCCCAAATATTGACCTGAATGGAGATCTAACTTTGTTAAGTCAGATGCAGATGCTCTCTTGGTGTGATTTGAAGCATGCTAGGAATGACTGTGTGATGAAATTTCTTTTCTTTATTTTTTGAGGAGGAGGGCACTGTTTAAAAACAACATTGTATATTGTAAGGAAAAAAAGCTTGAAAAGCTAAGGAAGCAAAACAGATTTGGATTTTTTGAGACACACTTTCACCTGGACAAATTTTAAACAATCTTTAAAACTGTACCCACAATGGTCTCGTATCTCTTACTGGTATATATTTAAGCCTTTCTTGAAAGTAGTCACTTCTTTCCAAAGGTACTGACCTATTATTCCCATCTACCTCCATTTCTTTATGAGGTGATCAGAGAATCCAGGCATTATAAGACTTTGACCCCCTATCTGTTCTGTCATTATTGTACAGATGCAACTTTAGAACCACTTTAATAGGCAGGAATGATGTGGGAAGAGGAGTGTGGTATATTGGAAAGTGCTTTTGAGTCACAGTATGATATGTGTGTGTGTGTGTGTGTGTGAATTTATTTCCAATGCCAGCATTCAGTAATTGTTGGATTTTGGGAAAGTCACTTAAGCTCCAGCTTGGTTTCCCTGTCTGGAAAATGTTGTAGTGGAGTAGTGTTGCAACATTCAGTTCAACATTTACTGAGCATTTACTATGCCAGGGCACTGTGATAGGCTCTAGGGATACAAAGAAGGAAACTGACATAATCTTTGCCTTCAGAGTGATTGTAGTCTAATAGGGGGAATATGACATTTGTATAAATAACCATGTGTGATGGCACAGGCAAGTCATGCAAAATATAAGAAATCTAAGGACACAAAGCTCCATTTCATTAATATAATCTCTAAGTTCCAGCACTAATATTCTAGGATTAAATGAAATGCTGGATAAGAAACAGTTATAATTCAATTCAACAAGTTTTTCTTGCAAAAAAAACAAAACAAAGCAAAATAAAACTGAGTACTGTTGTGCCATTATTTTTGCCTCTCAGACAAATTTCTTTATTGTTTTGTCAAAAGCTTCTACCCTGATAATCAACAAGCATTTAATAAGCCCTTATGTGCTGGACACACAGGTAAGTGTGGTGCTTGCAAACCAAAAATTTCTAACCTCAAAGAATTATATTCCACTAGGCATTAAGAAGAAATTCTGTATTTGCATTCCACAAAAGCAAGAATTTCAGAATTCTTGCATTTCACAGCATGAAGTCTAGCTCAGTACATAATTTGGAGGAGGACCTCTTATTTAAAGCAGATTATCTTACATAAACTTACAATAATAGTAAAGAATAAATCTGCAAACTTGAAATATAATTTACTTTGTAGTAGTTTTTATCCTACTATGCATGATATCTAGCTTCTGGTCTTTATCCATGTCATGTATTATTTATGTTCATCAAGCTTTGACTTGAGGATATCAGTTGGCCTTCTAACATATTCGACCTGTTTTAACTTATGTTAAATGTGTCATGCTCAGAGAAGTCAAGATATTTATGTTTCACCTTCATATCGTTTCAATTTCATCTCAAGATTCAGGCTTAAAACATTTAGTCTATATTCTCTCTTGGCATATATTAAGAATGTTACATATTGTGTCCGAATGAGTCCAAATTGACATGATTGGAAAGAATTTACACAAGATGAGTAGTTGTTGAGTGTGCGTTTCAAGGAGCCATATAACCTGATTTCTTAAATAAACATTAAGATGATGGGCTATAAAATTTATTACCAGTATAATAAATGATAAAACAAAGATATAAAAATTACTTATATTAACTTTGAGAAAGATCCCAGAAGAGTCACCTCTAGCCATCGAAGCTTCCATTGACTTCCAGACAACTCAAATGTTACTCTACAAGATTCCCATGTCTCTTTAAGATACAGTAACATCATCCATAGTCTCTGGGAAAGACTGTTGAAATATGTATCAGTAGCATGTAAGTAAGTACATGATTGCAGGACTAAGTCAAAGGTTTTATGATAATTAATAAAGGGGGTGTGAGTGTTATGGTGTTGTAGGTGGCTTATTTAATAATGAAGTGTTTTTTTGTATGCCTTGAGACATTTTGGTGTTAAAGTTTTATTCTTTTTAGAAGCATCTAGGTAGTACAGAGAGCTATGGCCTGAAGTAAGAAGACCTGAGCTCAAATCAGATTTAAGACATTTACAAGCTGTGTAACCCTGGGAAAGTCAACCTCTGTTTGCTTCAATTTCCTTAACTATAAAATGAGAGAAATAACAGCACCTACCTGACAAGATGGTCATGAGGATCAAATGAGATCACACCTGGCACATGTAGATTCTATATAAATGATTATTCCCTTCCCTCCCTCCCACCTTGAGCAAATATATTTTTTATTTGTGTTTATAGATTTTTTATTTTTGCTTGTATTTATTGAGTTTTTTGAATGACACAATCTGTGAATACTTTGTAACATTGGACATAACATGCAATTGGCCAACATTCTCATCTTTTGGCAATCAGTATGTGATTCCTTCTGTTAAAAAAGATAGAATTAGGCATCTGCTCTGGAGGAAACTGTTAAATTGCTAATATTTTCCTAGTAATTCATGCACCATTGCAAAGAACTTTGACAGATAATTATGGATCTTATCTGGACCTACTGTTTTCCAGTTTTGAAAAGAAGTTAGAATTTTAGTTGCTTTCCTTCATATAGTTGCAAAGATATCATGAGACTCAAATGAGATTAAGGACATAAAACACTTTGTAAACTTTAATGTGTTATATAAATTCCAGCTCCTGCTGTAATTGTAATAGTAGTAATAGTAGTAGTGATGGTTATTTTAGAGTCACCAGGCCTCCTGGTGATGACTTCATTCTCCAAATCTTCTTTTGTACTCAAGCCATGGTTTTAGAGCAATACAGGGATGTGTTGATAAATTTTTACCAACTGAGCTCAGCCTTTCTCCACCAAAAGTATGCAGAAACAGTTTTAAGTTTAATCTATATTATTCACTCCTTCTTAAGTCTAGACAAGTAACAGAACAATCAATCAAGCTCTTACTTGTAGCTATTGCTGTTCCTATGGTATAGAAGCTCACACTGAAAATCTAACCACAGACTTTCAAAAGTTAGACCTGACTCTAGCACATTCCTGTCTACCATCTATGGTTCACTGAAATAGCAGTATATAAACTTTATGTTTTGTGTTTGATCCAATTTGTACTTTCATTGAATTAGATTTACTTCAATTATATGACAATCAGAAATTTTCCATGTCTTCCTACTTTTCTATATGCTCCTCCTCCTCTTTGTTTCTTTATCCTCTATAGTATGTATATACAAACATGTATACATACACACATATTTAACATATTGCATATGACATGTCCATATGTACTTGTTTATAATGAAGCAAGGCCCCATGTGTTGTAAGGACCACCTGTCTCCAACATATGGTATGAGGGTGTCATTGAGTGGCTTGAGGAGAGGCAGAATAGACATCTCTGGTCTCTTCTCCCCTGTACTCTTCTTCAGAGGAATTTTTATTCCCTTTCAAGAGGGAAAGTAGGAGGGAAGGGGTCAGAAGCTACCATTCAGGAGAGTGAAGGGGTACTGGCTAGAATTATATCTTTCTGTTTCCTTAAATATAATTAGTCTAGGGGATATGAGTTTAAGTTCAAACTAATTTCTGATCACTGTCTCAATATTGGGAAGGAAGACTTCAACCTCTATATCTGAGTCTTGACCTTTTTCATCCAAATATCAGTTTCACAGTGAAACAAGAAATTCATTTATCCAAATTGGTAGAAGACAGAAATTAGTGAAAGTATATACATATGTATTTATATGTATATGTATGTGAGAATTATATACCAGATAATACAGAGCAAAATAATTCGGTTCATCTAAGAGGGAATCCCAGGTCTCACCAAGAGGAAATCCCTTGAAATTTCCCAGGTTATCAGACTGGGGATAAGGCTAGGGTGGAGACTGCTGACTCCTTTCATGGCTTCCCAGTCTCTTTTTTTTCATCAATCTGAAAGGGGATTGGCTTTGTCCATCTTCCCTTTTGTAGTTGGAAGCCAGAAGTGCCCAAAGTGTCTGCAGGTCCTAAAGCAACTTGAAGCTTGATGGGGACTTAAAGACTGTTTCTGGATGAAATGAAGAGGCTTAAGCTTTCCCACTCTTACCACTTCCACCCCATTCCTCACATAGGTCATGGCATTTATCTCCACCAATGAGGAGAGAGTTTCATGCCAATGGACTTTGGAACTGGATTTACATTCCTCCCCTGGGGTGAAACTCTTTGCAATCCCTTGCAAAGATCATTTGGGCAAGTCTAAAGCCTATATACAATAGGCACCCCATGAGCATCAACACTTTAAAACAATAAAGATGCTTTTCCTGGTGTCACAAGTAGCCAGTCTTTTGTACTGTTGAAAGTAAAAGAAAATAAATACACACTAACAGTACATTCAATAGGGAGGAAACTATTCAGATCATCACCTGGACATGTTCTACAATAACAACATACCTAAGTACATACTAATGTATACTACATGCACTTTCCAAAAGTATGTCCATAGTACACAGTAATCACTCAAAAGTAATAAGCATGGTTAACTAACAAAGCAAAGTAAGCTGGCTTCAATAATAACACTATCAACATGACTATAACACATGACTTAACTAGAAACAGTAGTGTATATGCAAAACAATTAGCAAGCATTGCTATTGCATGAACATAACACAAAACAATCAAATGAACATAGCAGCAAAAAATATAAATAAGCATAGTCAAATATGCAGTAATACATTCAATACAAGAAACTTTTTACATGGGCAATCTCTAGTAACATTATCTAGAAACGTGAGACTATGTTTTCAGGTTTACCTGTAATATCATAACTTTAGCCCATCGACTAGTGTAATAGGTCAAGTTCCGTCACTGACTGATCTTTCTGCTCCTTGGCCAGAACTAGTAGTTGGTGTGGGCTGACCATCAGGATCATTATAAATTGTGTGTCTATACTTGGACTGGCAACCCTTCTGGGTTGGCTTATCAGTATGTTTAAGCTCTGCAGGTTGAATCTCTGTCTCTGTAGCAGTTTTGAGAAAGAAAATATTTGCCTCAGGATACTTTATTTCCTGCCCTAATAATTAATAATAATAATTAATATTATTATTAATATACATAGTTTCCTTCATTTGATGCATCACTTTCAGTACCCATATTTGGATCAGAAAAAATTTTGTTTTGTTTTGTTTTTACTGCTGATAGACAGTATCTTTTTTTCAGTCCTTTCCTAGGTGAATGTCCATCATTTCTTTCCACCTTCTTATTTGAAAGCCCAACTAACTCACCTATGGACAATAGGTGGTTGTGGTGAACACTCCCATTTTTACCATCTCCATCCTATCCCTCACACAGGCAGGAAGTTCATATCTACCAATAAAGGAAGAGTCCCAATCAAATGGGCTTTGAGACTAGGATCATCTCTATATGAATATACCTAGATATCTATCTCTGTCTCTCTCTTGATCTATATCTATATAATGTTACTGTTGAATTTTTTTATTTTGTTCGTCTGGCTTTATTAAACCTCCTTTAATTGTGTCAACACTTTGATTTTCACTTATGAATTAAAAGTACCAAGAATTTCTTATATAATTTTATTTTGTTAGTTCTTTTCTATGTTTCTTTTTTTTAGTGTTGTATTTAATTGATCCATATGATATCCCAATTACCTACTATGCACACAAGATCATATTATTGGTGGAATCTTCTAATGGTATCCAAGAGTTTCCTCTAGGTGATTCTACCATGATGGTATTTGATACCTGTCCTTAGGAATATTCCTAGATAGATCCACCTTTGTTCCTATTGTCTATACTATAGCAACGACCCCAATATATACAATTATGGGGAGGTCCTGAAAGGTTTTTCTGTCCTCTGACAAATTCTGTGGGAGAAATAATTTGCTCATTATGGTTGTAGCAGATATCAGCTTTTTCAAGGAATTTTTTTGTTTTCTTATCAATTAATTGTCTATTAGTTGAATTTGTGCTGTCAAACTCTAAAAGTGTTTTTTAAAATTCCATTCTGAGTATGCCCATCTCCTTTTCAAAATCATGCAAGATGCTGGAATTATTTTTGTCATTGCCATCTATTTCATTATTTGGTTCCACTTACAGAGTTTGTCCTAAGTGTAATTTTTCAGTGACTTAAAATTCTTTGTTGTTTTTCTTTAGATTTCAGTAAATCCTTAGTTTCCCTTCTTATTTCATCTAATTTGGGTCATGGGATTAATTTTTTCATAATTGTCTGCATTGATCTGAAACACTTTGATGTGTAAGTGGGAGGTGAGGATCTCATAGACAAAAAGCAGTATTTCAAGCATCCCTTGTCTATAACTGGTAAGTTATTTCCAGTTTTATTTTGATGTAATTCTGCTGTATAATAAAAGTATTCATAACTTCAGTCTATTTCATGTGTATTTGTGGTTTGCCTATTTTATTTTTAAATTCATTAATTTATTTTTAGTTTTCAGCATTCACTTTCACAAGATTTTGAATTCCAAAATGTCTCACCATCTTTCCCCTCTGCCCGCCCCAAGACATCATGCATTCTGATTATCCCTTCCCCCAATCTGCCCTCCCTTCCATCACATCTCTCCCTTCTCTCATCCTCTTCCCCTCTATTTTCTTGTAGGGCAAGATAGATTTCTATACCCCCTTGCCTATATGTCTTATTTCCAAGTGCCTGTAAAAACAAATTTTAACATTCATTTTTAAAACTTTGAGTTCAACTTCTCTCCCTTCCTCCCTCCCCACTGCTCCCCACTAAGAAAGTAAGCAATTTGATATAGGTTATACATGTGTAATCATGCAAAACACTTCCATAACAGTCATGATGTGAAAGACTAACTATATTGCTCTCCATCCTATCTTGCCCCCCATTTATTCTATTCTCCCTTTTGACCCTATCCCTCCTCAAAAGTGTTTATTTCTAATTACCCCTCCTCCCTTTTGCCCTTCCTTCTTTCATCTCCCACTCACCTGCTTATCCCCTTCTCTCCCTACTTTCTTGTAGTGTAAGACAATTTTCATAGCACATTGAGTGTGCATGTTATTCCCTCTTTAAGCCAAATGTGATGACAGTAAGTTTCACTCTTTCCCTCTCACCCTCCATTGAAAAAGCTTTTTCTTGCCTCTTTTATGTGAGAGATAACTTACTTCATTTTATTTCTCCCTTTTTCCTTCTCCCAATATATTCTTCTCTCACACCTTAATTTTATTTTTAGGTATCACCCCTTCATATTCAACTCACCTTGTGACCTCTGTCTATATCTATATCTATATCTATATCTATATCTATATCTATATCTATATCTATATCTATATCTAATCCTTCCAACTACCCTAATACTGGAAAACAAGTCTCAAGAGTTACAAATATGATCTTTCCATGTAGAAATGTAAGCAGTTCAACTTTAATAAGTCCCTTATGATTTTTCTTTCCAATATACCTTTTCGTACTTCTCTTGATTCTTGTGTTTGAACGTCAAATTATCTATTCAACTCAGGTCTTTTCATCAAGAATGCTTGAAAGTTCTCTGTTTCACTGAATGGCCATTTTCCCCCAAAGTGTTATACACAGTTTTGCTGAGTGGATGATTCTTGGTTTAATCCTAGGACCTTTGACCTCTGGAATATCATATTCCAAGCTCTTAGATTTCTTAATATAGAAGCTCCTAGATCTTGTGTTATCCTGATTGCATTTCTACAATACTCAAATTGTTTCTTTCTGGCTGCTTGTAATATTTTCTCCTTGACCTGGGAGCTCTGGAATTTGGTTACAATATTCCTAGGAGTTATCCTTTTGGGATCTCTTTCAGGAGATGATTGTCAGGTTCTTTCAATATCTGTTTTGCCCTCTGGTTCTAGAATATCAGGGCAATTTTCCTTGATAATTTCTTGAAAGATGATGTCTAGGCTCTTTTTTTGATCGTGGCTTTCAGGTAGTCTAATAATCTTAAAATTATCTCTCCAGTTGAGTTGTTTTTCCAGTGAGATATTTCACAGTCTGCTATTTTTTCATTCCTTCAATTTTGTTTTATAATTTCTTGATTTTTCATAAAGTCTTTAGCCTCTATCTGCTCCATTCTAATCTTTAAGAAATTATTTCCTTCAGTGAGCTTTTGGATCTTCTTTTTCATCTTGTCAGTTCTTCTTTTTAAGGCATTCTTCTCCTCACTGGCTTTTTGGATCTCTTTTGCCATTTGAGTTTGTCTATTTTAAGTATTATTTTCTTCAGCAGTTTTGGATTCCCTTTTGCAAGCAGTTGACTCATTTTTCATGATTTTCTTGCATCACTCTTATTTCTCTTCCCAATTTTTGCTCTACTTCTCTTATTTGATTTTCAAAATCCTTTTTTGAGTGTTTCCATGGCCTGAGACCAATTCATATTTTTCTTGGAGGATTTGGGTATAGGAGTTTTGACTTTGTTGTCTTTTTCGGTTTGTATATTTTGGTTTTCCTTGTCATCAAAGTATAATTCTATAGTCTGATTCTTTTTCTAGTTTTTGCTCATTTCCCCAGCCATTTGCTTGACTTTTGAGCTCTTTGTCAAGGGAGTTCTCTGCTTCTGGTGGGGGTGGGGGAGAGTACTGTCAGCAGCTTGATGCCCCCTCAGTCTGTGGGCCTAGAACTCCAGAAACAGCTGCTGCCACTGTCCCTGCTCTGCTGCAGCAGGCTCCACCACCTTCTCTGCTGCCCTGGGACAGGGACCCAACCACTCTACCCTCTCACACAGGTCCCACAAATTTTTTCCACTAATTTTCCACTTTTCTACTGATCTTTATCCTTGGCATCTGGAAACCACCACAAGTACCAGAGATTCAATTCCCCCAAGGCCTACCAGTCCCATCTGTGCTGACAAGACCCATGCTGAACTGTGCTCTGCTCCCAGCAAGGCACATTACATCCTTTCCATCAACCTTCCAGGCTGTCTTGGGCTGGAGATTTGCTTCACTCCATTACTCTGTAGGTTCTGCAGCTCCA